>NC_134399.1:158068036-158368036 GCF_050003625.1 Haematobia irritans
TCTTTAAATTTATCTTCGGGAAGTGTCCTCAAGCCCTCCTGAAATTTCAAAGGAAACCCTAATATTTGGTTCATGGTGGTGGGTATTTAAGATTCGGCCCGGCCGAACTTAGTGCTGTATATACTTTTTTTTAATTTTTACTCTAAAAAATTATTTCAAGGGTCCGATATGGCCCTTAGCCATCCTACATCAATAACGACTACTTGTGCCAAGTTCCAAGTCGATAGCTTGTTTCGTTCGGAAGTTAGCGTGATTCTTACAGACGGACATAGCTAGATCGACTCAGAATTTCACCACGACCAGGAATATATATATATATATATATATATATATATATATATATATATATATATATATATATATATATATATATATATATATATATATATATATATATATATATATATATATATATATATATATATATATATATATATATATATATATATATATATATATATATATATATATATATATATATATATATATATATATATATATATATTCTTCTAAAAGCACAACTTTAAAGCACTTCCAAAAAATTCCTCCCAAAGATGTTCTTTATTTAAACTACACAGGAAGTTCTTTTAATTCAATTTTTTAGACCTCGTTTTTTTCATATTTTTAATGTGTAGTTTAACAATTTTTTTGTTTCAAATAGATTAAAAACAGAGTAAGAGTTAATAATATGACACAAATTATTTGTCGATAAAAATTCTAAATCTATTCTAGAAAAATTGCGTATTTTTGAAAAAATTTGAGGTCAAACGTGTCAGACAAGCCTTAGAATGCATTAAAAATCATAAAAAATTACAAAAATGATTTATTTGCTAAAATATCACAAAATTTTTTAATTAACATCGAAAACACTGAATTCAGATCACATCCTAAAAAGTGATTCAAATTCAATGCAACGGCTGTTCAAATGGTGGACATCCGTCCTGCTCCAATTTTGCACCACTTCCGGACCCAAAAAGAACATTTTCACAACTTTTTGTCGAAGCTTTGTTTGCTGGGTAGCTATTTTTGGTGAATTCAATATCGGGGTATACAACTTCCAAGCATAAAAAAGTGTAGCCTAAAAATAATAAAAGTGTGGTGCAAAATTGTTGCAGAAGCGATGAATTTAATATGGGCTTATCATACACAGAAAAAAATTTCCAATTAAAGTCTTAATTGAGTCTTAAAAAATATTCAATTAAAAATTTAATTGATTCAACAAATTGATTAATTGAAACAAAAATCAATCACAAAAATTTATAGTATCAATTAATTTTTTAATTGACTTTCACTTAATGTTTTTAATTGATGCTATAATTTCTGTGATTGAAGACGTTAGCTCTTACTCTATTTTTAACCTAGTTGAAACAAAAAAGTTAAAAATATGAAAAAAGAGAGTTATAAAAATTGAATTAATAGAATTTCCTGTGTAGTTGAAATAACAACATCTGTGGGAACATCATCGTCATTCAAGTTGCAAAAGATCATATACATGAAATTCCTAATTTCTTCCTAACTACACGGGCGAAAAAAACTGTTTTTCATATGCTTGGGTGTAAAAATTATATGTTTGGAACTCAAATTTTTTAACACAATATTTTTAAGTGCAAGCATATAATGTTCATAAACTAGCAAAATATGTTTGGGACATATATGTTAATATGTTAGAACATATTATGTTTGGGACATAACATTTTTGTAATTATAATATGCTTAGATGCAAACATATATTAGTTTAGAAATAGCCTATAAACGTATATGTATTTAGAAAGACAGACCTAGAGAGTATGCTGCAAGTAAAGTAATAGAAGTAACCAATTGACGCCTTAAAAATATATCCACACAAAGAAAATTTCATTAAAATTTTTTACCAGTGTATGCCCTAAGTTGTAACATAATATGTTTGAACAATACAAACAATATTTTGTTTGGACCAATTCTCAAAATATATATGCTTGAAGCAAAATGTGTTTGGGGTATATGTTACAGAAGCGAATTCTTTTGAAGGTGTATGTGTAATGCCAATGGGTTCATTACACCTCTTATCAACTTTGATTATCCCAAACAAGTGATATATTAGTACTTCACAAGCATTTTAACTTTTTCCATTCAACATTTTCATTAGGACTTACCTATGAATTTCATTTTAAATTAGCTGCCTGCCATTCACCAATGGAGTAGATAATTAATTGCCTTCTCTTAAAATTTCCTCTTTCTATATCCCATGGCACAAAAGTGAGAATAGACGAAATTAGAATTGCACGCTGCTACCTCCCCGCACCCGCACCAAAATTTGGGCGGATGCCTTGCAAATTGAACTCATTTTAAGGATTTCCGTTTCCAGCTCACATCGAATGCAATGAGTAGACTACGTGCCAGTGGGTTAGCTGTGACTACATTTATTATGCTGAAATGTAAAGTAATGTAAATCGAAATGAAAATAATAATGGAATAAATGCAAATTGATCTGATTACGATTAAATTCAACAAGGGGTTTTTTATACCCTAAACCCTGGGCCTTTAACCTTTTAGAGACCCTGGGCATATTAGTATAATGGGACCCCTATTACTTTGACAGAACAATATTTTGTTATAATAAACAAAAAAAAAAATAGATAAACAAAGTTTTTATTGATACTCGCATTAAGCGAATAGATAATTGTAATATTTGCCACAAACGTAACCTTAGCATTCACAGGTTAGTGATTAAAAATCTATCTAAGAATTCAATTATGTAAAAAATACGAAAAATTAGGTGCAAAGGTAGGTAACTGTAACGATAAAAAAACCGCCTAATTTATGTCGTTTGAAGAGAAACCCTTCTAGAGTTGAGACAGGCAAAATCGTTAATCACTTCTTCATGCTTTTTAGCAAATCACATTCTATGGACATAAGCGATCTTAATCTCTCTTGAAGCATTGTACTTCTCAATTCATTTTTAATTATACCCTTCACCACTACAGTGGTACAGGGTAAAATACGTTTGTGCATTTGTATGTTATGTAACGCCAAGAAAGAAAATTCTGAGACCCATCGTTTAGTATACCGATCGGCTTGCAATAAATTCTGAGTCGATTTAGCGATGTCCGTCTGTCTGTCCGTATATGTAATTTTGTGTGCAAAGTACAGTTCGCAGTTTAAGTCCGATCGTCCTCAAATTTGGCACAGAGTTTTACATTGGCTCAAAGACAACGCTATTGATTTTGAGAAAAATCGGTTCAGATTTAGATATAGCTGCCATATATATTTAACATCGATCTGGTCATAATTGACGTATTTATCAACGTATTTTCGGGCAGCCAATTATTTTGTAAGATATGCAAAATATCAGCCAAATCGGTTCTGATTTAGATATAGCTCCCAAGATATATCGTCCGATTTGCACTTATATGGCCTCAAAAGCCAGAGTTTTGTCCTGATTTGCTTCAAATTTTGCACAAGGAGTACGTTTAAGACTATTATTCAGTGTGCTAAATTTGGTTAAAATCAGGTCAGATTTAGATATTGCTCACATATATATCTTTTGTCCGATTTAGACTCATATGGCCTCAAAAGCCAGAGGTTTGTCCTGATTTGCTTCAAATTTTTAACAAGAAGTACGTTTAATAGTACGTTAAGTGTGCCAAATTTGGTTCAAATCGGTTCCGATTTTGATATAGCTCCCATATATATCTTTCGTCCGATTTGCACTTATATGGCTTCAAAAGCCAGAGTTTTGCCCTGAGTTGCTTTAAATTTTGCATAAGGAGTACGTTTAATAGTATCGTTAAGTGTGCCACATTTGGTTGAAATCGGTTCAGATTTAGATATAGCTTCCATATATACATTTCGCCCGATTTGCACCCATATGACCACGGAGGCCAAAATTATTCTCCTATTTACGTTTTTTGCTGAGATAGCAGGATTATTATTCTAACTATACATGTCAAATTTGGTCAAAATCGGTTCATATTTAGATATAGCTCCCATATATATGTACGCCAGAGTAGGGGAAATAGCGTAGAATGTTTCATATTTTAGACTCATTTTCAATGGGAGTTTCCTCCTATTGACTCGTTAGTTTCCACAGAGAATACATTTAATATGCTATTTAAGTGTGCCATCTTGATATAATATGGCCAAAATACCCACATTTTATACAAAATTCTGTGATGATTTTCCCATATCGTAGTCATATTCTACACACTGTAATGCCAAACTTTCCACAGAATGGTAGAATTTTAAATAAAGCTCCGACTTGTAGAAATATATAATATATCACAACCAACAATTGACCACATATCTTGGCGAGATTTAACCAATATCCTTGTAAAATCGCCACTGGTAAGTAGCAAAAATTGTATATATTACTCAAATTGTCCTAAAGGGTGATACGGTCAAAATTTGGTCAATATCAACTTGACGTATTTCTTTCAATTTTGCATTTAAAAAACCTGAACACCCCTCATTTTGAAGGTGTGTGTGTGCAGAATGTTGCTCCTGTTTTGATTCAGTTGTCAAAATGCCGTCCAAGCAAGAAGAGCAGCGTATCACAATTTCGCGAAAATCCGAGCTACTCGCACGCAAAGCTGGCAAAATCGCTAAAAGTTGCCAAATCAACCGTTACAAATGTAATTAAAGTGTTTGGGGAACGTTTGTCGACAGCCAGGAAGTCTTTATGGGGGGAAATCGAAAACCGGAAGCCGCTGAGACGACAAAGAAAGTTTCCGGTAGTTTCAAGTGAAACCCTAACCTCTCTCTCCGAGATGCCGCAAATAAGCTGGGTGTATCGTCTACAACCGTGCATCGAGCCAAAAAACGAGCCGGACAAATCGCGATGATAAACAAAATACGACGGCCAAAGCGCGATCCTGGAGGCTGTACACGACGATGCTGACGAAGTTTGACTGCGTGGTAATGGACGACGAAACCTACGTCAAAGTCGACTTCAAGCAGCTTCCGGAACAGGAGTTTTGTACGGCAAAAGGAAGGGGAAAGGTGGGAGATATTTTCAAGCACATAAAACTGTCAAAGTTCGCAAAGAAATATCTGGTTTGGCAAGCCATCTGTACCTGTGGCTTGAAAAGCAGCATTTTCATAGCTTCCGGGACTGTCAACCAAGAAATTTACGTGTTTGAATAAACGTCTGCTGCCTTTCCTGAAGAAACACGGTTGTTCCGTACTGTTTTGGCCGGATTTGGCATCTTGCCATTACGGTAAAAAGGCCATGGAGTGGTACGCCGCCAACAACGTGCAGGTGGTTCCCAAGGACAAGAACCCTCCCAACACGCCAGAGCTCCGCCCAATCGAGAAATACTGGGCTATTGTCAAGCGGAACCTAAAGAAGACCAAAAAACTGCTAAGGACGAGCAGCAGTTCAAGGCAAATTGGCTTTCTGCGGCGAAGAAGGTGGACAAGGTGGCTGTGCAAAATCTGATGGCAGGTGTCAAGCGTGAGGCCCGGCAATTCGGATTTGGAAAAGCGAAAGCCTAACTGAATATTTTTCCTGAATTTTATACTAATTGAACTTGAAAAAGAAATTTAATTTGATTTTTAAATAAACGATTTCACCGATTTACACGCGTTTTCCCTTGACCAAATTTTGACCCTTTCACCCTATCACCTTTTATATGGGAGCTATGTCTAAATTTGATCCGATTTCTTCCAAATTCAATAGCTTTCGTCCTTGTGCCCAAAAAACACCCTGTACCAAATTTCATCCAAATCGGTTAATAATTGCGACCGGAATCCTGTGAACAACAAATACATGGACAGACGGACGGACGAACACCAAGCGCTAGATCGACTCAGGAGATGATTCTGAGTCGATCGGTATATATTTTATGGGGTATAAAATCAATATTTCTGGTAGGCAGATTTTTTGGCCGATCAAACTTATTATACCCTGACCACTATGTTGTTTAGGGTATAAAAATCTAATCTATACACAAGGGAACCTATATACATAACAAACCTCCTTACTTTTCAGAGCATTTTATTAGTTAATCCTTTTTGACCTTGAAGCAATGAGGTGTATGTGTACACAAGGGTATTCAACCAAACTGTAAAAGTATGAACCTTTTGACTTTTTAATCCAAGCACATCCAAGTACACCTAACATGCAGCAGCTTAACAACGTTCAACGGTGCCACACGTTGAACTATAAAATGGATAAAAAGAGCTTACGCATTAGAGATGAACTCCTTTTACGCAATTTTCTGATACCGCTTGAAGAGCGTTAAACACAGTAAATGTTTTAGTCTTTTTACTAAAATACCATATCAATTTAAGATGGAACGTAAAAATACTTTAAGCTTGTATGAGGAAATAGAATTTCATATAATGGGGAAATATTTAATGTATTCAAAATTCAAAAATCAACAATAGAAATAATTTTTTTGGAATTTTTTAAGGAAATTTTCCTTATATGTTATAAAATGATTATTAATTTTTAATTAGTATATTTTTGGCAACAATAGCTGATGGCAGCTGATGTAGATTTCGTGTTTTGTTTCACTGTCAAATATCTTCAGTTTGGTCTATAACATAACCATGAAAATGAGCAACCCTTCAAATTAATAAATTTTATTGTCAAAATGCAGACTCTGTTAAGAAATTTCATCGCGTGCTTCTTCCATTAAATGTGTACGAAAATAAACATAATTGTTGATTTTGCAATGAATATCAGCCAGAAGTATTGCAGAAGATGCTCGTAAAGAAAAAATAAATGTTTGGAAAAAGTATAACGTCGTACTTTGTTAGAGGTTTTTGAAATTCTTCGAAAATTTCCAACATATATCACCAAAAAAAATTGTTTTGCTAAAATTAAAAAAATAACAAGTATATACGACCGTAAGTTCGGCCAGGCCGAAGCCTATGTACCCTCCACCATGGATTGCGTAGAAACTTCTACCGAAGCCGATGGCAAGGAATCTTAAAACTTCTTAACTTCCGTAATATATACCACATAGTCCATACGTGGTATATATTAAACTAACAAAGGCCGATTAAATACGTATATAATTAAGTTTAAAGTTTCTATAGAAATAAAATTTTGACAAAATAAAATTTTGACAACATTTTCTATAGAAGTAAAATTTTGACAAAATTTTCTATAGAAATAAAATTTGGAAAAAATTTTCTATAGAAATAAAATTCGTACAAAATTTTCTATAGAAATAACATTTTGACAATGTTTTCTATAAAAATAAAATTTTGGTAGATTATTTTTGGCTTGAGTGGCAACCATGATTATGAACCGATATGGACCAATTTTTGTGTGATTGGGGATAGGCTATATATAACTATGGACGATATGGACCAATTTTGGCATGGTTATTAGCGGCCTTATACTAACACCACGTTGCAAATTTCAACCAGATCGGATGAATTTTGCTCCTCCAAGAGGCTCCGGAGGACAAATCTGGGGATCGATTTATATGGGGCCTATATATAATTATGGACCGATATGGACCAATTATTGCATGGTTGTTAGAGACCATATAATAACACCATGTACCAAATTTCAGCCGGATCGGATGAAATTTGCTTCTCTTAGAGCAATCGTAAGCCAAATTTGGGGTCCGTTTATATGGGGGCTATACGTAAAAGTGGACCGATATGGACCAATTTTTGCATGGTTGTTAGAAACCATATACTAACACCATGTACCAAATTTCAGCCGGATCGATTAGAGCAATCGCAAGCCAAATTTGGGGGTCCTTTTATAGGGGGGCTATACGTTAAAGTGAACCGATATGGACCAGTTTTTGCATGGTTGCTAGAGACCATATACTAACACCATGTACCAAATTTCAGTCGGATCGGATGCAATTTGCTTCTCTTAGAGCAATCGCAAGCCAAATTTTGGGGTCCGTTTATATGGGGGCTATACGTAAAAGTGGGCCGATATGGCCCATTTGCAATACCATCCGACCTACATCAATAACAACTACTTTTGCCAAGTTTCAAGTCGATAGCTTGTTTCGTTCGGAAGTTAGCGTGATTTCAACAGACGGACGGATGGACGGACGGACATGCTCAGATCGACTCAGAATTTCACCACGACCCAGAATATATATACTTTATGGGGTCTTAGATATTTCGATGTGTTACACACGGAATGACAAAGTTAATATACTCCCATCCTATGGTGGAGGTATAAAAAGCAACAAGTATATACTGCAGTAAGTTCGGCCTGGGCGAATCCTTAATGCCCACCACCATGAATCAAATATTATAGTTTCCTTTGCAATATCTGATGACAGATATTCTCCCAAGCAGAGCATTTCAACTAGTGCACTTCCCGAAGATAAATTTAAAGATTTCACCTTTGAAGACAATATCAGATTCTTGATTTATAAGAACCATTTTTGATTGAGTTTTAGAGAAATCATTAAAATCTCTTGTGTAACTACAGAGGAAGTTATTTTAGTTAAATTTTTTATAACTCGCTTTTTTATATTTTTAATGGGTAATTTTAACTTTTTTGTTAACAATAAGTTAAAAATAGAGTAAAAACTAATAAAATGTTATAAATTATTAAAATTTTGTCGACAAAAATGTAGAATTTTGAATTTTTGAAAATTTTTTGGAGTCAAATGTTTCACACAAGCGTTAGAATGCATTAAAAATATTTTAAAATTATTTATTTGGCAAAATATCACAAGATTTTTAATTCACATCCAAAACAGTGAATTCGGATCACTCCCTAAGAAGTGATGTAAATTCAGTGCAAGGGCTGTTGAAATGGTGGACATCCGTCCTATGACAAGCTCATGTTAAATTCATTGCTTCTGCGACAATTTTGCACCCCTTCCGGATCCAAGAAGAACATTTTCACTGCTTTTTTGGCGACGCTTTTTTGTTGGGTTCTCTAAGTGGTTTCATTGCAATGTGGAATGCCGTTCGGACTTGGCTATAAAAAGGAGGTGCCTTGTCATATAATCGGGCAGCACTCAGTGATAAGAGTAGAAGTATCACAATGGACTGAATAGTCTAAGTGAGCCTGAAATATCGGTCCGCCACTATACCTAACCTAACTTAATATATAGAGGCCTTACCAAATGGACCGATAAAAACTAAATCCGTTAAAATTTCAGGCAAATTTGACAACAACTACGGTTTACATAAGCCCAACCCTTGTCATTGAGCTTAACATGGAATCGGGCAGCACTCAGTGATAAGAGGGAAGTTCACCAATGTGGTATCACAATGGACTGAATAGTCTAAGTGAGCCTGATACATCGGGCTGCCACCTAACCTAACCTACATAAGCCCAAGCAGTTAAATCGGGACATTAATCTATGTGGGTGCTATGACAAAACCATGCAACGATACACACCTAATTGTAGTTCTGAAATACCTACAGAATCTAGACACCAAATCGGAGGCCGGGTTTATAAGGAGGTTATATCAAAATCTCTACCGATAGACAATATATATTCGGGGCACCTATTTACGACCCTAAAAGATCTCTAGATTTCAAATTTCAGGCAAAGTAGATAAAACTATTTTTCTAGAAAGCCAAGAAGTAAAATTGGGAGATCGGACTATATGGGGGCTATACCAAAACATAAATCGATAGACCCTATTTTCGGCAAACCTATTTGTGGTCATGAAATACTTCAGGCAAATTGGATAAAACTGTGGTTTCTAGAAGCCGAATCAGTAAAATCGGGAGATCGGACTATATGGGGGCTATACGAATGGATCGGTAGACCATATTTTCGGCAAACCTATTTGTGGTCCTAAAATACCTCTAGATATCAAATTTCAGGCAAATCGGATAGAAAATACGTTTTCTAAAAGCCCAAGAGCCCAAATCGGGGCGTCGATTTATATGGGGGCTACATAAAAACTCGGGCAGATATAGCCCATCTTCGAACTTGACCTGCCTGCAAACAAAAAACGAGTCTTTACCAAATTACAGGAAGATATCTCCATTATTGAAAGCTGTAACCTGATTACAACAGACAGAGAGACAGACAGACGAACATGGTTATATCGCTATATATAGTCTGAAATCGATATTTCGATGTGTTACAAACGGAATGACAAACTTGTTATACCCCATCATCATTCTATGGTGGTGGTATAAAACCGTCTATTGAGTCCAATTGCTACAAATTTTTTTTTATTTCCTGATAACAAAACTATACATTCAGATAAATTATAGACCTATACTACTGCTTTTATTAGATAACAAGTACATACGGCCGTAAGTTCGGCCAGGCCGAATCATATGTACCCTCCACCATGGATTGCGTAGAAACTTCTACCAAAGACTGTCATTCACAATCGAATTACTTGGGTTGTGGTATCTTAAACCTTCTTAACATCGTTTTCAAAATTGTGAGTTAGTCCATACGTGGTATATATTAGACAAAAAAGTTATGTATAGTGAAGTCTACAAATAATTACGAATCGATATGGACTTTTTGCACGGTACGTAGAGAGCCAGAATTGAAATATGGGGGTCGCTTATATGGGGGCTATATACAATTATGAACTTGATATGGACCAATTTTTGTGTGATTGGGGATCGATTTATCTGAGGGCTATATATAACTATAGACCGATATGGACCTAGTTAGGCATGGTTGTTAACGGCCATATACTAGCACAATGTACCAAATTTCAACTCACTCGGATGAAATTTGCTCCTCCAAGAGGCTCTAAAACCAAATCTACCACCACGTACTACCACCACGTACTAAATTTCAACCAGATCGGATGAATTTTGCTTCTCCAAAAGGCACCGGAGGTCAAATCTGGGGATCGCTTTATATGGGAGCTATATATAATTATGGACTGATAGGAACCAATTCCTGCATGGTTGTTGTATACCATATACTAACATCACGTACCAAATTTCAACCGAATGGGAAGAATTTTGCTCTTCCAAGGGGCTCCGGAGGTCAAATCTGGAGATCGGTATATATGGGGCCTATATATAATTATGGACCGATATTGACCAACTTTTGCATGGGAGTTTGAGGCCATATATTAACACCACGTACCAAATTTCAACTGAATCAGATGAATTTTGGTCTTCCAAGAGGCTCCGGAGGTCAAATCTGGTGATCGGTTTATATGGGGGCCATATATAATTATGGACCGATGTGGACCAATTTTTGCATGGTTGTTAGGGACCATATACTAACACCATGTACCCAATTTCAGCCGGATCGGATAAAATTTGCTTCTCTTAGAGGCTCCACAAGCCAAATCGGGGGATCGGTTTATATGGGGGCTATATATAATTATGGACCGATGTGGACCAATTTTTGCATGGTTGTTAGAGACCATATACTAACACCATGTACCAATTTCAGGCGGATCGGAGGAAATTTGCTTCTCTTAGAGGCTCCGCAAGCCAAATCTGGTGATCGGTTTATATGGGGGCTATATATAATTATGGACCGATGTGGACCAATTTTTGCATGGTTGTTAAGGACCATATACTAACACCATGTACCAAATTTCAAATTTGGGGGTCCGTTTATATGGGGGCTATACATAAAAGTAGACCGATATGGGCCATGTGCAATACCATCCGACCTACATCAATAACAACTACTTGTGCCAAGTTTCAAGTCGATAGCATGTTTCGTTCGGAAGTTAGCGTGATTTCAACAGATGGACGGACGGATGGACGGACATGCTTAGATCGACTCAGAATTTCACCACGACCCAGAAACGGAATGACAAAGTTAATATACCCCCCATCCTATGGTGGAGGGTATAAAAATAAAAAGCAACAAGTATATACAGCCGTAAGTTCGGCCTGGGCGAATCCTTAATGCCCACCACCATGAATCAAATATTATAGTTTCCTTTGCAATATCTGATGACAGATATTCTCCCAAGCAGAGCATTTCAACTAGTGCACTTCCCGAAGATAAATTTAAAGATTTCACCTGTGAAGACAATATCAGATTCTTGATTTATAAGAACCATTTTTGATTGAGTTTTAGAGAAATCATTAAAATCTCTTGTGTAACTACAGAGGAAGTTATTTTAGTTAAATTTTTTATAACTCGCTTTTTTATATTTTTAATGGGTAATTTTAACTTTTTTGTTAACAATAAGTTAAAAATAGAGTAAAAACTAATAAAATGTTATAAATTATTAAAATTTTGTCGACAAAAATGTAGAATTTTGAATTTTTGAAAATTTTTTGGAGTCAAATGTTTCACACAAGCGTTAGAATGCATTAAAAATATTTTAAAATTATTTATTTGGCAAAATATCACAAGATTTTTAATTCACATCCAAAACAGTGAATTCGGATCACTCCCTAAGAAGTGATGTAAATTCAGTGCAAGGGCTGTTGAAATGGTGGACATCCGTCCTATGACAAGCTCATGTTAAATTCATTGCTTCTGCGACAATTTTGCACCCCTTCCGGATCCAAGAAGAACATTTTCACTGCTTTTTTGGCGACGCTTTTTTGTTGGGTTCTCTAAGTGGTTTCATTGCAATGTGGAATGCCGTTCGGACTTGGCTATAAAAAGGAATCGGGCAGCACTCAGTGATAAGAGGGAAGTTCACCAATGTGGTATCACAATGGACTGAATAGTCTAAGTGAGCCTGATACATCGGGCTGCCACCTAACCTAACCTACATAAGCCCAAGCAGTTAAATCGGGACATTAATCTATGTGGGTGCTATGACAAAACCATGCAACGATACACACCTAATTGTAGTTCTGAAATACCTACAGAATCTAGACACCAAATCGGAGGCCGGGTTTATAAGGAGGTTATATCAAAATCTCTACCGATAGACAATATATATTCGGGGCACCTATTTACGGCCCTAAAAGATCTCTAGATTTCAAATTTCAGGCAAAGTAGATAAAACTGTTTTTCTAGAAAGCCAAGAAGTAAAATTGGGAGATCGAACTATATGGGGGCTATACCAAAACATAAATCGATAGACCCTATTTTTGGCAAACCTATTTGTGGTCATGAAATACTTCAGGCAAATTGGATAAAACTGTGGTTTCTAGAAGCCGAATCAGTAAAATCGGGAGATCGGACTATATGGGGGCTATACGAATGGATCGGTAGACCATATTTTCGGCAAACCTATTTGTGGTCCTAAAATACCTCTAGATATCAAATTTCAGGCAAATCGGATAGAAAATACGGTTTCTAAAAGCCCAAGAGCCCAAATAGGGGCGTCGATTTATATGGGGGCTACATAAAAACTTGGGCAGATATAGCCCATCTTCGAACTTGACCTGCCTGCAAACAAAAAACGAGTCTGTACCAAATTACAGGAAGATATCTCCATTATTGAAAGCTGTAACGTGAGTACAACAGACAGAGAGACAGACAGACGAACATGGTTATATCGCTATATATAGTCTGAAATCGATATTTCGATGTGTTACAAACGGAATGACAAACTTGTTATACCCCATCATCATTCTATGGTGGTGGTATAAAACCGTCTATTGAGTCCAATTGCTACAAAATTTTTTTTTATTTCCTGATAACAAAACTATACATTCAGATAAATTATAGACCTATTGTTTTACGTATAGTTTCAAATAATAAAAATGAAAGTTTCTGTGCTAATTAAATATTTATTAAATTCAAAAAAATCACAAATAAAAATATTTATGTAATAGACTTCAACAAAAATCAATATGAAAAAAAACCAAGATCCACTATCACTAATGTATAGGCACTTATCTGTTGGTGATGTTGATCGCTTGATGTCCAGAACTAAGTGAAATCTCTGCAGAGAATTTAATTCCAATAAACCCCCTAAATCGTTAAATATTTTCGTTAACGAGAGAGATTAGAATTTAATTTCGATTCTTACTCATCTATATAAGTCTATTACACCAAGGCCTGCTCTAACTACAAGCCAAAACTCAATGTTTTACATACATATAATTTTAATGTTTTGAACAAAACATCGCTGTGTGAAAGAAGACCTCGGTGTAATACCACGAATGCAAATGCATCTCGGCTCACTAGTCAGCTTAACAATGCAGGTTAAGCCTTCACTTAAGCTGCTGTTATGCCGAGATCTCAGGTGAGAAAAAGAGATGCATTTGAGAGAGCGAATCTTAACATAAGTGGGAATATGCTTAGAGGCTTGAAAATAAAACACAAACATCACAACGCTAATGCTGAAACATAGCCAATATTCGAAATGCACTAATAAATGCATCGCTAGTGGTGAATTTCAACAATATTAGCTATGCTTTGCATTACAATGTTTAGCATTCAAGTTGACTACACTCTAGATTAATATTGTAGCACATATTTAGAAATTAAAATGATTTAACTAGTTATAGTGATTAGTGGCAAGGAATAAGCAAAGAGATTTATATGATTATAATTAAACAATATGAATAATTGATGAAAATGTAATTTGTTGGTAGACGAATGTTTCGCCAACACCTATACTACTGCTTTTATTAGATAACAAGTACATACGACCGTAAGTTCGGCCAGGCCGAATCATATGTACCCTCCACCATGGATTGCGTAGAAACTTCTACGAAAGACTGTCATTCACAATCGAATTACTTGGGTTGTGGTATCTTAAACCTTCTTAACATCGTTTTCAAAATTGTGAGTTAGTCCATACGTGGTATATATTAGACAAAAAAGTTATGTATAGTGAAGTCTACAAATAATTACGAATCGATATGGACTCTTTGCACGGTACGTAGAGAGCCAGAATTGAAATATGGGGGTCGCTTATATGGGGGCTATATACAATTATGAACTTGATATGGACCAATTTTTGTGTGATTGGGGATCGATTTATCTGAGGGCTATATATAACTATAGACCGATATGGACCTAGTTAAGCATGGTTGTTAACGGCCATATACTAGCACAATGTACCAAATTTCAACTCACTCGGATGAAATTTGCTCCTCCAAGAGGCTCTAAAACCAAATCTACCACCACGTACTACCACCACGTACTAAATTTCAACCAGATCGGATGAATTTTGCTTCTCCAAAAGGCACCGGAGGTCAAATCTGGGGATCGCTTTATATGGGAGCTATATATAATTATGGACTGATAGGAACCAATTCCTGCATGGTTGTTGTATACCATATACTAACATCACGTACCAAATTTCAACCGAATGGGAAGAATTTTGCTCTTCCAAGGGGCTCCGGAGGTCAAATCTGGAGATCGGTATATATGGGGCCTATATATAATTATGGACCGATATCGACCAACTTTTGCATGGGAGTTTGAGGCCATATATTAACACCAAGTACCAAATTTCAACTGAATCAGATGAATTTTGGTCTTCCAAGAGGCTCCGGAGGTCAAATCTGGTGATCGGTTTTTATGGGGGCTATATATAATTATGGACCGATGTGGACCAATTTTTGCATGGTTGTTAGGGACCATATACTAACACCATGTACCCAATTTCAGCCGGATCGGATAAAATTTGCTTCTCTTAGAGGCTCCACAAGCCAAATCGGGGGATCGGTTTATATGGGGGCTATATATAATTATGGACCGATGTGGACCAATTTTTGCATGGTTGTTAGAGACCATATACTAACACCATGTACCAATTGCAGGCGGATCGGAGGAAATTTGCTTCTCTTAGAGGCTCCGCAAGCCAAATCTGGTGATCGGTTTATATGGGGGCTATATATAATTATATATATATATACTAACACCATGTACCAAATTTCAAATTTGGGGGTCCGTTTATATGGGGGCTATACGTAAAAGTGGACCGATATGGCCCATTTGCAATACCATCCGACCTACATCAATGACAACTACTTGTGCCAAGTTTCAAGTCGATAGCTTGTTTCGTTCGGTTTCTAGAAGCCCAATCAGTAAAAGCGGGAGATCGGACTATATGGGGGCTATACGAATGGATCGGTAGACCATATTTTCGGCAAACCAATCCATTGTGATACCACAGTGGTGAACTTCTCTCTTATCACTGAATGCTGCCCGATTCCATATTAAGCTCAATGACAAGGGAACTCCATTTTATAGCCGAGTCCGAACGGCGTTCCACATTTCAGTGAAACCACTTAGAGAAATTTTGAAACCCTCAGAAATGTCACCACCATAACTGAGGTGGGATAATCCACCGCTGAAAAACTTGTTGTTGTTAGGTCGAAGCAGGATTCGAACCCACGACCTTGTTTTACGGCCTTGCCATTTGCCATCATAACAGCCTTCTCACGCAGTAAGAGCTTGCATGTAGCCAGAGGCATACCAACAGATTCTAGTTCACCTGGAATATTTAAGGTATTTCCTAGCCTGGATAATTTATCCGCTTCGCCGGTATGTTCCTGTGACCAGACACTCATATTAGCTCCCATATATATCTTTCGCCGATTTGCACTATTGACTACACTATTGATTTCGATATAGCTCCCATGGGTATCTTTCGTCCCATATGAATTTAATTGATCTAAGATACCCGAGTTTACCCAGATTTGCTTCAAATTTTGCACAAGAAGTACACTGAATGGTATCGTCAAGTATGCCAAATTTTATTGAAATCAGTTCAGATTTAGATATAGCTCCCATATACATCTTTCGCCCGATTTAGATTCATATAACCACTGGGGGTCATACCGCCTCATTTTCACAAATAATTTAGATACATAATTTTTCACTACGATTAGAATTAATATTTTATCAATGTGTCCCAAATTCAAATTGCTTATGATTCCGATATAGCTTCCATATATATGTACGCCTGATATGGGCAATGCCTTGGTGAACTTTTTTGGCGATGAAGCTTCGTCAGGGATCAGTTTTTATCGATGGTATGGTGAATGCAACCAAGGTCGTTATTCACTCCAAGACGAATTTCGTGAAGATCATCCAAACTTAGTTGATGTGCGTGAAGATAAATTGTAAATTATAAATAGCTCAGACACAAACCAGACAGATTTAGCCGCGCACCGAATAGGTTAATTGAATTATGCTAAGGCGACCAAAAAATTGTTATATATATTTTGACTACTTTGGAGCAATAATAAATTAACTAAGCGACAAATTTGATGCCATAATAAAGACCTAAGAGCACACTTTCAGAAAATAAGGTCACATAGATCAAAAACACAATAACGATTGAGACGATTGTAGAAATAAAACCGCACTAATGGATTCTTAATTTTTATAAATTCAGGCCACTGTGCAAAACTGCCCAGGATATTTTGGTATCAGGAGAAAGGGCGTGACGTGTACTTTATGACTATATTCAATACCAATCCAGAAATTTGTGTTTTGTCCAATTTTATGCAAAATGGCAACCTACGTCCGAAATATAAAGAAAAATGTCCCACTGTGCAAAACTGCCCAGGATATTTTGGTATCAGGAAAAAGGTCGTAACGTGTACTTTCTGGCTATATGGTCGCTATGTTCGAAAGCAATCCAGAAAATTGTGTTTTATCCAATTTAATGGAAAAATGGAACACGTTACGACCTTTCTCCTGATACCAAAATATCCTGGGCAGTTTTGCACAGTGGGACATTTTCCTTTATATTTCGGACGTAGTTTGCATTTTTGCATAAAATTGGACAAAACACAAATTTCTGGACTGGTATTGAATATAGAAGCCATAAGTACAAGTCACGCCCTTTCTCCTGATACCAAAATATCCTAGGCAGGATTGCATAGTGGGCCAGTTTTCTTTATATTTCTATCATAGTTCATAATTTCCTATTAACTTGAATAAAACATAATTTTGTGGATTGATTTCAAATATAAAAACCTTTTAGCCATAAAGTACACGTCACGTCCTTTCTCCCGATACCAAAATATTCTGGGCAGGATTGCACAGTGGGGCATTTTTCCTTATATTAATCCATCCAAGTTAGTATTTTTCCATTTGGTCGCCTTAACTCAATTAACCCATTCGGTGCGCGGCTAAATCAGTCTGGTTTGTGTCTTAGCTATTTACAATTTACAATTTATCTTCACGCACATACTTAGTTGTTGTTCCGGAAACCATTGATACTGTGTACCAATTGAAATTTTACGATCGTCTTGTGATCTATCGTGAGATTGAGACAACTTTAGGCATTAGTGGGATCAGCTTACATTCAATATTGGGATACAGTGAGAACAATTTTTTTCTCACTGGAAGCCACACAATTTGAAAAGCGTTAAAAACAGGCTCATGTCGATTGGTCGAAGGAACTGCCCCAAAACGACGAAAAACGTTTTCGCCACCTGAAGATACGCTGGATGCGTTTAGAATGCATGTTTTGAAGATACCTCAGTTAGAGTGGAAAAGTGTTTCGACAATTGGTTCAAATGTAAGCAAAGGAGCATAGATCTTAATGGGGTATATTTTGAAAAACAAAAAAGTGATTTTAAATGATTAATATTCGTTTTTGTTCTCTAATGCCGAAATATAAATATATGTATGCATAAAGCTTTATATAGCTCCCAAGAAATTTGAAAGATTTGAGATGGTAACAATTTTGGTCTACAAAGTGGTGAAATGTATAATAAACTCAGTCCCTTCGGACTTTAGACATTCCTTGCTGGTTTTCCGCTAGATATTTCCCTCAAGATCAAAAATTGTATTTATGTCATATATTCTCTTCTTCCTCAAGCAACATAACATGTTCATATCTATCTTCAATGGGACCAAGCGAATTCATAGTCGAGTGAATGAAAGCCAAAAGCAAATACCCAAATGTGCATTTTTTTTGGCAGGAAAATAAAAGAAGAAATGTTAAAAAAAAGCATTTTTCCATGTTAGTGATGATGCCAGTGATGATTTTTGAAATTGCATCTGGGTATAACTGGGAATTGAAAACGAAGAAATAGCTTTGTCAGCAAAGGAATTGATATTGTTATCAGCTTCTATTGATTTGGAAGCTACTCCTTTATATCCTCAAGACATTTTTATGGAAAATTATTTTCAAATATTTACATTACATAAACGTTGCTTAGCATGAAATCATGAAATATTTATGAGCCGCAAAGAGCCGAGATAAAAAGAACTTTCTAGCTTTTGTACTCATATCTTTCTTGGAATAAAGTAACACAAACAAATCTTTTACTCTTTCCTAATCTGACAGAAATAAATTCAAAGGTTGTAATTTATGCAAAACTTTTATCGTTATGCAAATAGTGATGACGATGATGAAAAAGAGGTTACCTACTCTATTTCAAAACTAATCATGACATAGAAGCAAACAAAATTGACATAACAATTCAATGGATTTTTGATTTGATGAAAGAAATCATTCAAATGAAATGTTGAATTAAAATATTCTAGGCCTTATTTACACAAGAACAAATCTGAGACGAATGAATTCATATTGCCTCCATTAGGAATTTCTTTGTATTAATTTCAGAAAGAAATCCTTATAACACATTATGGGAGTGGTCACGAATTAACGTAATTTTTGCCTAGGATGCTTAGTTTAAAAGATATGAGCAAAAGACATTTTTCATATAAAAAAAAATTTTCAAGACTTTGGTGGATTTTGCAATTTTTTGCGGTGGTCACGAATTAAAGTATTTTCCGCTTAGTTAGGCGCTTAGTTTAGGAGATATGGCCAAAAAAAACTTTTTCGTATAAAAATTGGTGGTGCGGGTGGTCATGAGTTAAGCTCCCTTTCGTTCTAGGACGCATAGTTTAGGAGATATGAGCAAATCTAGTTTTTCATATAAACATTTCAATTTTTTCAGGATTTGAATGGAAATTTCGATTTTTGGGGTAGGTCGTAAATTAAGCTCCTTTTCGCTCTAGGACGCATTGTTTAGGAGATATGAGCAAAACAAGTTTTTCATATAAAAATTTCAATCTTTTTAGGATTTCGATGGAATTTTAAATTTTTTGAGGGTGGTCATGAATTAAGCTCCTTTTCGCTCTAGGACGCATAGATCAGGAGATATGAGCAAAATAACTTCTTCATATAAAAATTTCAATTTTTTGGGGTTTTGGATGCAATTTTAAATTTTTTGGGGGTGGTCATGAATTAAGCTCCTTTTTGCTCTAGGACGCATAGTTTAGGAGATATGAGCAAAATAAGTTTTTCATATAAAAATTTCAAATTTTTCAGGATTTGGATGGAATTTTCAATTTTTTGGGGATGGTCATGAATTAAGCTCCTTTTCGCTCTAGGAGGCATAGTTTAGGAGATATGAGCAAAACAAGTTTTTCATATAAAAATTTCAATTTTTTCAGAATTTGGATGGAATTTTCAATTTTTTGGGGGTGGTCATGAATTAAGTTCCTTTTCGCTCTAGGACGCATATTTTAGGAGATACGAGCAAAACAAGTTTTTCATATAAAAATTTAAATTTTTTCAGGATTTGGATGGTATTTTCGATTTTTTGGGGGTGGTCATGAATTAAGCTCCTTTTCGCTCTAGGACGCATAGTTTTGGAGATATGAGCAAAACAAGTTTTTCATATAAAAATTTTAATTTTTTTGGGATTTGGATGGAATTTTCGATTTTTTGGGAGTGGTCATGAATTAAGCTCCTTTTCGCTCTAGGACGCATAGTTTAGGAGATATGAGAAAAACAAGTTTTTCATATAAAAATTTAAATTTTTTGGATGGAATTTTCGAGTTTTTGGGGGTGGTCATGAATTAAGCTCCGTTTCGCTCTAGGACGCATAGTTTAGGAGATATGAGCAAAACAAGTTTTTCATAAAAAAATTTACATTTTCCCAGGAAAATTTTTTTAAATTTATAAATTTTTTCATATAAAAATTTAAATTTTTCCAGGATTTGGATGGAATATTCGATTTTTGGGGGTGGTCATGAATGAAGCTCCTTTTCGCTCTAGGACGCATAGTTTAGGAGATATGAGCAAAACAAGTTTTTCATATAAAAATTTAAATTTTTTCAGGATTTGGATGGTATTTTCGATTTTTTGAGGGTGGTCATGAATTAAGCTTCTTTTCGCTCTAGGACGCATAGTTATGGAGATATGATTTGGATGGAATTTTCGATTTTTTGGGGGTGGTCATGAATTAAGCTTATTTTCGCTCTAGGACGCATAGTTTAGGAGATATGAGCAAAACAAGTTTTTCATATAAAAATTTTAATTTTTTGGATTTGGATGGAATTTTCAATTTTTTTGAGGGTGGTCATGTATTAAGCTCCTTTTCGCTCTAGGACGCATAGTTTAGGAGATATGAGCAAAACAAGTTTTTCATATAAAAATTTCAATTTTTCCATGATTTGGATGGAATTTTCAATTATTTGGGGGTGGTCATGAATTAAGCTCCTTTTCGCTCTAGGACGCATAGTTTAGGAGATATGAGCAAACCAAGTTTTTCATATAAATATTTTAATTTTTTTTTGGGATTTGGATGGAATTTTAAATTTTTTGGGGGTGGTCATGAATTGAGGTCCTTTTCGCCCTAGGACGCATAGTTTAGGAGATATGAGCAAAACAAGTTTTTCATATAAAAATTCAAATTTTTCCATGATTTGGATGGAATTTTCCATTTTTTGAGGGAATGAATTAAGCTCCTTTTCGCTCTAGGACGCATAGTTTAGGAGATATGAGCAAAACAAGTTTTTCATATAAATATTTTAGTTTTTTTTGGGATTTGGATGGAATTTTAAATTTTTTGGGGGTGGTCATGAATTGAGGTCCTTTTCGCCCTAGGACGCATAATTTAGGAGATATGAGCAAAACAAGTTTTTCATATAAAAATTTAAATTTTTCGATAATTTGGATGGAATTTTCAATTTTTTGAGGGTGGTCATGAATTAAGCTCTTTTTCGCTCTAGGACGCATAGTTTAGGAGATATGAGCAAAACAAGTTTTTCATATAAAAATTTAAATTTTTCCATGATTTGGATGGAATTTTCAATTTTTTGAGGGTGGTCATGAATTAAGCTCCTTTTCGCTCTAGGACGCATAGTTTAGGAGATATGAGCAAAACAAATTTTTCATATCAAAATTTAAATTTTTTCAGGATTTGGATGGAATTTTCGATTTTTTGGGGGTGGTCATGAATTAAGCTCCTTTTCGCTCTAGGACGTATAGTTTAGGAGATATGAGCAAAACAAGTTTTTCATATCAAAATTTAAATTTTTTCAGGATTTGGATGGAATTTTCGATTTTTTGGGGGTGGTCATGAATTAAGCTCCTTTTCGCTCTAGGACGCATAGTTTAGGAGATATGAGCAAAACAAATTTTTCATATCAAAATTTAAATTTTTTCAGGATTTGGATGGAATTTTCGATTTTTTGGGGGTGGTCATGAATTAAGCTCCTTTTCGCTCTAGGACGTATAGTTTAGGAGATATGAGCAAAACAAGTTTTTCATATCAAAATTTAAATTTTTTCAGGATTTGGATGGAATTTTCGATTTTTTGGGGGTGGTCATGAATTAAGCTCCTTTTCGCTCTAGGACGTATAGTTTAGGAGATATGAGCAAAACAAGTTTTTCATATCAAAATTTAAATTTTTTCAGGATTTGGATGGAATTTTCAATTTTTTGAGGGTGGTCATGAATTAAGCTCCTTTTCGCTCTAGGACGCATAGTTTAGGAGATATGAGCAAAACAAGTTTTTCATATAAAAATTTAAATTTGTCCATGATTTGGATGGAATTTTCAATTTTTTGAGGGTGGTCATGAATTAAGCTTATATTCGCTCTAGGACGCATAGTTTAGGAGATATGAGTAAAACAAATTTTTCATATAAAAATTTCAATTTTGCCATGATTTGGATGGAATTTTCAATTTTTTGAGGGTGGTCATGAATTAAGCTCCTTTTCGCTCTAGGACGCATAGTTTAGGAGATATGAGCAAAACAAATTTTTCATATAAAAATTTCAATTTTTCCATGATTTGGATGGAATTTTCAATTTTTTGGTGGTGGTCATGAATTAAGCTCCTTTTCGCTCTAGGACGTATAGTTTAGGAGATATGAGCAAAACAAGTTTTTCATATCAAAATTTAAATTTTTTCTGGATTTGGATGGAATTTTCGATTTTTTAAGGGTGCTCATGAATTAAGCTCATTTTCGCTCTAGGACGCATAGTCTAGGAGATATGAGCAAAAAAAGATTTTCATATAAAAATTTCAATTTTTGCATGATTTGGATGGAATTTTAATTTTTTGGGGGTGGTCATAAATTAAGGTCCCTTTCGCTCTAGGACGCATAGTTTAGGAGATATGAGCAAAACAAGTTTTTCATATAACAATTTCAATTTTTCCATGATTTGGATGGTTTTCAATTTTTTGGGGGTGGTCATGAATTAAGCTCCTTTTCGCTCTAGGACGCATAGTTTAGGAGATATGAGCAAAAAATTTCAAATTTTTCAGGATTTGGATGGAATTTTCGATTTTTTGGTGGTGGTCATGAATTAAGCTCCTTTTCGCTCTAGGACGCATAGTTTAGGAGATATGAGCAAAACAAGTCTTTCATTTAAAAATTTAAAATTTTTCAGGATTTGGATGGAATTTACGATTTTTTGGGGGTGGTCATGAATTAAGCTCCTTTTCGATCTAGGACGCATAGTTTAGGAGATATGAGCAAAACAAGTTTTTCATATAAAAATTTCAATTTTTCCATGATTTGGATGGAATTTTCAATTTTTTGGGGGTGGTCATGAATTAAGTTCCTTTTCGCTCTAGGACGCATAGTTTAGGAGGTATGAGCAAAACAAGTTTTTCATATAAAAATTTAAATTTGTCCATGATTTGGATGGAATTTTCAATTTTTTGAGGGAGGTCATGAATTAAGCTTATATTCGCTCTAGGACGCATAGTTTAGGAGATATGAGTAAAACAAATTTTTCATATAAAAATTTCAATTTTGCCATGATTTGGATGGAATTTTCAATTTTTTGAGGGTGGTCATGAATTAAGCTCCTTTTCGCTCTAGGACGCATAGTTTAGGAGATATGAGCAAAACAAATTTTTCATATCAAAATTTAAATTTTTTCAGGATTTGGATGGAATTTTCGATTTTTTGGGGGTGGTCATGAATTAAGCTCCTTTTCGCTCTAGGACGTATAGTTTAGGAGATATGAGCAAAACAAGTTTTTCATATCAAAATTTAAATTTTTTCAGGATTTGGATGGAATTTTCAATTTTTTGAGGGTGGTCATGAATTAAGCTCCTTTTCGCTCTAGGACGCATAGTTTAGGAGATATGAGCAAAACAAGTTTTTCATATAAAAATTTAAATTTGTCCATGATTTGGATGGAATTTTCAATTTTCTGAGGGTGGTCATGAATTAAGCTTATATTCGCTCTAGGACGCATAGTTTAGGAGATATGAGCAAAACAAGTTTTTCATATCAAAATTTAAATTTTTTCAGGATTTGGATGGAATTTTCGATTTTTTAAGGGTGCTCATGAATTAAGCTCATTTTCGCTCTAGGACGCATAGTCTAGGAGATATGAGCAAAAAAAGTTTTTCATATAAAAATTTCAATTTTTCCATGATTTGGATGGAATTTTAATTTTTTGGGGGTGGTCATAAATTAAGCTCCCTTTCGCTCTAGGACGCATAGTTTAGGAGATATGAGCAAAACAAGTTTTTCATATAAAAATTTTAATTTTTTTGGGATTTGGATGGAATTTTCGATTTTTTGGGGGTGGTCATGAATTAAGCTTCTTTTCGCTCTAGGACGCATAGTTTAGGAGATATGAGCAAAACAAGTTTTTCATATAAAAATTTCAAATTTTTCAGGATTTGGATGGAATTTTCGATTTTTTGGTGGTGGTCATGAATTAAGCTCCTTTTCGCTCTAGGACGCATAGTTTAGGAGATATGAGCAAAACAAGTTTTTCATTTAAAAATTTAAAATTTTTCAGGATTTGGATCGAATTTTCGATTTTTTGGGGGTGGTCATGAATTAAGCTCCTTTTCGATCTAGGACGCATAGTTTAGGAGATATGAGCAAAACAAGTTTTTCATATAAAAATTTCAATTTTTCAGGATTTGGATGGAATTTTCAATTTTTTGAGGGTGGTCATGAATTAAGCTCCTTTTCGCTCTAGGACGCATAGTTTAGGAGATATGAGCAAAACAAGTTTTTCATATAACAATTTCAATTTTTCCATGATTTGGATGGTTTTCAATTTTTTGGGGGTGGTCATGAATTAAGCTCCTTTTCGCTCTAGGACGCATAGTTTAGGAGATATGAGCAAAAAATTTCAAATTTTTCAGGATTTGGATGGAATTTTCGATTTTTTGGTGGTGGTCATGAATTAAGCTCCTTTTCGCTCTAGGACGCATAGTTTAGGAGATATGAGCAAAACAAGTTTTTCATATAAAAATTTACAATTTTTCAGGATTTGGATGGAATTTTCGATTTTTTGGGGGTGGTCATGAATTAAGCTCCTTTTCGCTCTAGGACGCATAGTTTAGGAGATATGAGTAAAACAAATTTTTCATATAAAAATTTCAATTTTTCCATGATTTGGATGGAATTTTCAATTTTTTGAGGGTGGTCATGAATTAAGCTCCTTTTCGGTCTAGGACGCATAGTTTAGGAGATATGAGCCAAACAAGTTTTTCATATAAAAATTTCAATTTTTCCATGATTTGGATGGAATTTTCAATTTTTTGAGGGTAGTCATGAATTAAGCTCCTTTTCGCTCTAGGACGCATAGTTTAGGAGATATGAGCAAAACAAGTTTTTCATATAAAAATTTTAATTTTTTTGGGATTTGGATGGAATTTTCGATTTTTTGGGGGTGGTCATGAATTAAGCTCCTTTTCGCTCTAGGACGCATAGTTTAGAAGATATGAGCAAAACAAGTTTTTCATATAAAAATTTCAATTTTGTCAGGTTTTGGATGGAATTTTTGATTTTTTGGGGGTGGTCATGAATTAAGCTCCTTTTCGCTCTAGGACGCATAGTTTAGGAGATATGAGCAAAACAAGTTTTACGTATAAAAATTTCAATTTTTTCAGGAATTGGAAGGAATTTTCGATTTTTTGGGGGTGGTCATGAATTAAGCTCCTTTTCGCTCTAGGACGCATAGTTTAGAAGATATGAGCAAAACAAGTTAATCGTTTAAAAATTTCAAATTTTTCAGGATTTGGATGGTATTTTCGATTTTTTGGGGGTGGTCATGAATTAAGCTCCTTTTCGCTTTAGGACGCATAGTTTAGGAGATATGAGCAAAACAAGTTTTTCATATAAAAATTTCAATTTTTCAGGATTTGGATGGAATTTTCAATTTTTTGGGTGTGGTCATGAATTAAGCTCCTTTTCGCTCTAGGACGCATAGTTTAGGAGATATGAGCAAAACAAGTTTTTCATATAACAATTTCAATTTTTCCATGATTTGGATGGTTTTCAATTTTTTGGGGGTGGTCATGAATTAAGCTCCTTTTCGCTCTAGGACGCATAGTTTAGGAGATATGAGCAAAACAAGTTTTTCATATAAAAATTTACAATTTTTCAGGATTTGGATGGAATTTTCGATTTTTTGGGGGTGGTCATGAATTAAGCTCCTTTTCGCTCTAGGACGCATAGTTTAGGAGATATGAGCAAAACAAGTTTTTCATATAAAAATTTCAATTTTTCAGGATTTGGATGGAATTTTCAATTTTTTGGGTGTGGTCATGAATTAAGCTCCTTTTCGCTCTAGGACGCATAGTTTAGGAGATATGAGCAAAACAAGTTTTTCATATAACAATTTCAATTTTTCCATGATTTGGATGGTTTTCAATTTTTTGGGGGTGGTCATGAATTAAGCTCCTTTTCGCTCTAGGACGCATAGTTTAGGAGATATGAGCAAAAAATTTCAAATTTTTCAGGATTTGGATGGAATTTTCGATTTTTTGGTGGTGGTCATGAATTAAGCTCCTTTTCGCTCTAGGACGCATAGTTTAGGAGATATGAGCAAAACAAGTTTTTCATTTAAAAATTTAAAATTTTTCAGGATTTGGATGGAATTTTCGATTTTTTGGGGTGGTCATGAATTAAGCTCCTTTTCGATCTAGGACGCATAGTTTAGGAGATATGAGCAAAACAAGTTTTTCATATAAAAATTTCAATTTTTCCATGATTTGGACGGAATTTTCAATTTTTTGGTGGTGGTCATGAATTAAGCTCCTTTTCGCTCTAGGACGCATAGTTTAGGAGATATGAGCAAAACAAGTTTTTCATATAAAAATTTTAATTTTTTGGGATTTGGATGGAATTTTCGATTTTTTAAGGGTGGTCATGAATTAAGCTCATTTTCGCTCTAGGACGCATAGTCTAGGAGATATGAGCAAAAAAAGTTTTTCATATAAAAATTTCAATTTTTCCATGATTTGGATGGAATTTTAATTTTTTGGGGGTGGTCATAAATTAAGCTCCCTTTCGCTCTAGGACGCATAGTTTAGGAGATATGAGCAAAACAAATTTTTCATATAAAAATTTTAATTTTTTTGGGATTTGGATGGAATTTTCGATTTTTTGGGGGTGGTCATGAATTAAGCTTCTTTTCGCTCTAGGACGCATAGTTTAGGAGATATAAGCAAAACAAGTTTTTCATATAAAAATTTTAATTTTTTTGGGATTTGAATGGAATTTTCGATTTTTTGGGGGTGGTCATGAATTAAGCTCCTTTTCGCTCTAGGACGCATAGTTTAGGAGATATGAGCAAAACAAGTTTTTCATTTAAAAATTTCAAATTTTTCAGGATTTGGATGGAATTTTCGATTTTCTGGTGGTGGTCATGAATTAAGCTCCTTTTCGCTCTAGGACGCATAGTTTAGTAGATAACAAGTTTTTCATATAAAAATTTTAATTTTTTTGGGATTTGGATGCAATTTTCGATTTTTTGGGCGTGGTCATGAATTATGCTTCTTTTCGCTCTAGGACGCATAGTTTAGGAGATATGAGCAAAACAAGTTTTTAATTTAAAAATTTCAAATTTTTCAGGATTTGGATGGAATTTTCGATTTTTTGAGGGTGGTCATGAATTAAGCTCCTTTTCGCTCTAGGACGCATAGTTTAGGAGATATGAGCAAAACAAGTTTTTCATATAAAAATTTTAATTTTTTGGGATTTGGATGGAATTTTCGATTTTTTGGGGGTGGTCATGAATTAAACTCCTTTTCGCTCTTGGACGCATAGTTTAGGAGATATGAGCAAAACAAGTTTTTCATATAAAAATTTACGATTTTTCAGGATTTGGATGGAATTTTCGATTTTTTGGGGGTGGTCATGAATTAAGCTCCTTTTCGCTCTAGGACGCATAGTTTAGGAGATATGAGTAAAACAAATTTTTCATATAAAAATTTCAATTTTTCCATGATTTGGATGGAATTTTCAATTTTTTGAGGGTGGTCATGAATTAAGCTCCTTTTCGATCTAGGACGCATAGTTTAGGAGATATGAGCCAAACAAGTTTTTCATATAAAAATTTCAATTTTTCCATGATTTGGATGGAATTTTCAATTTTTTGAGGGTAGTCATGAATTAAGCTCCTTTTCGCTCTAGGACGCATAGTTTAGGAGATATGAGCAAAACAAGTTTTTCATATAAAAATTTTAATTTTTTTGGGATTTGGATGGAATTTTCGATTTTTTGGGGGTGGTCATGAATTAAGCTCCTTTTCGCTCTAGGACGCATAGTTTTTCATATAAAAATTTCAATTTTGTCAGGTTTTGGATGGAATTTTTGATTTTTTGGGGGTGGTCATGAATTAAGCTCCTTTTCGCTCTAGGACGCATAGTTTAGGAGATATGAGCAAAACAAGTTTTACGTATAAAAATTTCAATTTTTTTTCAGGATTTGGAAGGAATTTTCGATTTTTTGGGGGTGGTCATGAATTAAGCTCCTTTTCGCTCTAGGACGCATAGTTTAGGAGATATGAGCAAAACAAGTTTTTCATATAAAAATTTCAATTTTTCAGGATTTGGATAGAATTTTCAATTTTTTGAGGGTGGTCATGAATTAAGCTCCATTTCGCTCTAGGACGCATAGTTTAGAAGATATGAGCAAAACAAGTTAATCGTTTAAAAATTTCAAAATTTTCAGGATTTGAATGGAATTTTCGATTTTTTGGGGGTGGTCATGAATTAAGCTCCTTTTCGCTCTAGGACGCATAGTTTAGGAGATATGAGCAAAACAAGTTTTTCATTTAAAAATTTCAAATTTTTCAGGATTTGGATGGAATTTTCAATTTTTTGAGGGTGGTCATGAATTAAGCTCCTTTTCGCTCTAGGACGCATAGTTTAGGAGATATGAGCAAAACAAGTTTTTCATATAAAAATTTTAATTTTTTTGGGATTTGGATGGAATTTTCGATTTTTTGGGGGGTGGTAATGAATTAAGCTCCTTTTCGCTTTAGGAGATATGAACAAACCAGGTTTTTCATATAAAAATTTCAATTTTTCCATGATTTGGATGGAATTTTCAATGTTTTGGGGGTGGTCATGAATTAAACTCCTTTTCGCTCTAGGACGCATAGTTTAGGAGATATGAGCAAAACAAGTTTTTCGTATAAAAATTTACAATTTTTCAGGATTTGGATGGAATTTTCGATTTTTTGGGGGTGGTCATGAATTAAGCTCCTTTTCGATCTAGGACGCATAGTTTAGGAGATATGAGCAAAACAAGTTTTTCATATAAAAATTTCAATTTTTCCATGATTTGGATGGAATTTTCAATTTTTTGAGGGTAGTCATGAATTAAGCTCCTTTTCGCTCTAGGACGCATAGTTTAGGAGATATGAGCAAAACAAGTTTTTCATATAAAAATTTTAATTTTTTTGGGATTTGGATGGAATTTTCGATTTTTTGGGGGTGGTCATGAATTAAGCTCCTTCTCGCTCTAGGACGCATAGTTTAGAAGATATGAGCAAAACAAGTTTTTCATATAAAAATTTCAATTTTGTCAGGTTTTGGATGGAATTTTTGATTTTTTGGGGGTGGTCATGAATTAAGCTCCTTTTCGCTCTAGGACGCATAGTTTAGGAGATATGAGCAAAACAAGTTTTACGTATAAAAATTTCAATTTTTTTCAGGATTTGGAAGGAATTTTCGATTTTTTGGGGGTGGTCATGAATTAAGCTCCTTTTCGCTCTAGGACGCATAGTTTAGGAGATATGAGCAAAACAAGTTTTTCATATAAAAATTTCAATTTTTCAGGATTTGGATAGAATTTTCAATTTTTTGAGGGTGGTCATGAATTAAGCTCCATTTCGCTCTAGGACGCATAGTTTAGGAGATATGAGCAAAACAAGTTTTTCATATAAAAATTTCAATTTTTCAGGATTTGGATGGAATTTTCAATTTTTTGAGGGTGGTCATGAATTAAGCTCCTTTTCGCTCTAGGACGCATAGTTTAGGAGATATGAGCAAAACAAGTTTTTCATGTAAAAATTTCAATTTTTCCATGATTTGGATGGAATTTTCAATTTTGTGGGGGTGGTCATGAATTAAGCTCCTTTTCGATCTAGGACGCATAGTTTAGGAGATATGAGCAAAACAAGTTTTTCATATAAAAATTTCAATTTTTCAGGATTTGGATGGAATTTTCAATTTTTTGAGGGTGGTCATGAATTAAGCTCCTTTTCGCTCTAGGACGCATAGTTTAGGAGATATGAGCAAAACAAGTTTTTCATATAACAATTTCAATTTTTCCATGATTTGGATGGTTTCCAATTTTTTGGGGGTGGTCATGAATTAAGCTCCTTTTCGCTCTAGGACGCATAGTTTAGGAGATATGAGCAAAAAATTTCAACTTTTTCAGGATTTGGATGGAATTTTCGATTTTTTGGTGGTGGTCATGAATTAAGCTCCTTTTCGCTCTAGGACGCAAAGTTTAGGAGATATGAGCAAAACAAGTTTTTCATTTAAAAATTTCAAATTTTTCAGGATTTGGATGGAATTTTCGATTTTTTGGGGGTGGTCATGAATTAAGCTCCTTTTCGCTCTAGGACGCATAGTTTAGGAGATATGAGTAAAACAAATTTTTCATATAAAAATTTCAATTTTTCCATGATTTGGATGGAATTTTCAATTTTTTGAGGGTGGTCATGAATTAAGCTCCTTTTCGCTCTAGGACGCATAGTTTAGGAGATATGAGCAAAACAAGTTTTTCATATAAAAATTTCAATTTTTCCATGATTTGGATGGAATTTTCAATTTTTTGGTGGTGGTCATGAATTAAGCTCCTTTTCGCTCTAGAACGCATAGTTTAGGAGATATGAGCAAAAAAGTTTTTCATATAAAAATTTCAATTTTTCCATGATTTGGATGGAATTTTAATTTTTTGGGGGTGGTCATAAATTAAGCTCCCTTTCGCTCTAGGACGCATAGTTTTGGAGATATTTTTCATATAAAAATTTTAATTTTTTTGGGATTTGGATGGAATTTTCGATTTTTTGGGGGTGGTCATGAATTAAGCTTCTTTTCGCTTTAGGACGCATAGTTTAGGAGATATGAGCAAAACAAGTTTTTCATATAAAAATTTTAATTTTTTTGGGATTTGAATGGAATTTTCGATTTTTTGGGGGTGGTCATGAATTAAGCTCTTTTTCGCTCTAGGACGCATAGTTTAGGAGATATGAGCAAAACAAGTTTTTCATTTAAAAATTTCAAATTTTTCAGGATTTGGATGGAATTTTCGATTTTTTGGTGGTGTTCATGAATTAAGCTCCTTTTCGCTCTAGGACGCATAGTTTAGGAGATAACAAGTTTTTCATATAAAAATTTTAATTTTTTTGGGATTTGGATGCAATTTTCGATTTTTTGGGCGTGGTCATGAATTATGCTTCTTTTCGCTCTAGGACGCATAGTTTAGGAGATATGAGCAAAACAAGTTTTTAATTTAAAAATTTCAAATTTTTCAGGATTTGGATGGAATTTTCGATTTTTTGGGGGGTGGTAATGAATTAAGCTCCTTTTCGCTTTAGGAGATATGAGCAAAACAAGTTTTTCATATAAAAATTTCAATTTTTCCATGATTTGGATGGAATTTTCAATGTTTTGGGGGTGGTCATGAATTAAACTCCTTTTCGCTCTAGGACGCATAGTTTAGGAGATATGAGCAAAACAAGTTTTTCATAAAAAAAATTTACAATTTTTCAGGATTTGGATGGAATTTTCGATTTTTTGGGGGTGGTCATGAATTAAGCTCCTTTTCGATCTAGGACGCATAGTTTAGGAGATATGAGCAAAACAAGTTTTTCATATAAAAATTTCAATTTTTCCATGATTTGGATGGAATTTTCAATTTTTTGAGGGTAGTCATGAATTAAGCTCCTTTTCGCTCTAGGACGCATAGTTTAGGAGATATGAGCAAAACAAGTTTTTCATATAAAAATTTTAATTTTTTTGGGATTTGGATGGAATTTTCGATTTTTTGGGGGGTGGTAATGAATTAAGCTCCTTTTCGCTTTAGGAGATATGAACAAACCAGGTTTTTCATATAAAAATTTCAATTTTTCCATGATTTGGATGGAATTTTCAATGTTTTGGGGGTGGTCATGAATTAAACTCCTTTTCGCTCTAGGACGCATAGTTTAGGAGATATGAGCAAAACAAGTTTTTCGTATAAAAATTTACAATTTTTCAGGATTTGAATGGAATTTTCGATTTTTTGGGGGTGGTCATGAATTAAGCTCCTTTTCGATCTAGGACGCATAGTTTAGGAGATATGAGCAAAACAAGTTTTTCATATAAAAATTTCAATTTTTCCATGATTTGGATGGAATTTTCAATTTTTTGAGGGTAGTCATGAATTAAGCTCCTTTTCGCTCTAGGACGCATAGTTTAGGAGATATGAGCAAAACAAGTTTTTCATATAAAAATTTTAATTTTTTTGGGATTTGGATGGAATTTTCGATTTTTTGGGGGGTGGTAATGAATTAAGCTCCTTTTCGCTTTAGGAGATATGAACAAACCAGGTTTTTCATATAAAAATTTCAATTTTTCCATGATTTGGATGGAATTTTCAATGTTTTGGGGGTGGTCATGAATTAAACTCCTTTTCGCTCTAGGACGCATAGTTTAGGAGATATGAGCAAAACAAGTTTTTCGTATAAAAATTTACAATTTTTCAGGATTTGGATGGAATTTTCGATTTTTTGGGGGTGGTCATGAATTAAGCTCCTTTTCGATCTAGGACGCGTAGTTTAGGAGATATGAGCAAAACAAGTTTTTCATATAAAAATTTCAATTTTTCCATGATTTGGATGGAATTTTCAATTTTTTGAGGGTAGTCATGAATTAAGCTCCTTTTCGCTCTAGGACGCATAGTTTAGGAGATATGAGCAAAACAAGTTTTTCATATAAAAATTTTAATTTTTTTGGGATTTGGATGGAATTTTCGATTTTTTGGGGGTGGTCATGAATTAAGCTCCTTCTCGCTCTAGGACGCATAGTTTAGAAGATATGAGCAAAACAAGTTTTTCATATAAAAATTTCAATTTTGTCAGGTTTTGGATGGAATTTTTGATTTTTTGGGGGTGGTCATGAATTAAGCTCCTTTTCGCTCTAGGACGCATAGTTTAGGAGATATGAGCAAAACAAGTTTTACGTATAAAAATTTCAATTTTTTTCAGGATTTGGAAGGAATTTTCGATTTTTTGGGGGTGGTCATGAATTAAGCTCCTTTTCGCTCTAGGACGCATAGTTTAGGAGATATGAGCAAAACAAGTTTTTCGTATAAAAATTTACAATTTTTCAGGATTTGGATAGAATTTTCAATTTTTTGAGGGTGGTCATGAATTAAGCTCCATTTCGCTCTAGGACGCATAGTTTAGAAGATATGAGCAAAACAAGTTAATCGTTTAAAAATTTCAAATTTTTCAGGATTTGGATGGAATTTTCGATTTTTTGGGGGTGGTCATGAATTAAGCTCCTTTTCGCTCTAGGACGCATAGTTTAGGAGATATGAGCAAAACAAATTTTTCATATAAAAATTTCAATTTTGTCAGGTTTTGGATGGAATTTTCGATTTTTTGGGGGTGGTCATGAATTAAGCTCATTTTCGCTCTAGAACGCATAGTTTAGGAGATATGAGCAAAACAAGTTTTTCATATAAAAATTTACAATTTTTCAGGATTTGGATGGAATTTTCGATTTTTTGGGGGTGGTCATGAATTAAGCTCCTTTTCGCTCTAGGTCGCATAGTTTAGGAGATATGAGCAAAACAAGTTTTTCATATAAAAATTTTATTTTTTTTGGGATTTGGATGGAATTTTCGATTTTTTGGGGGTGGTCATGAATTAAGCTCCTTTTCGCTCTAGGACGCATAGTTTAGGAGATATGAGCAAAACAAGTTTTTCATTTAAAAATTTCAAATTTTTCAGGATTTGGATGGAATTTTCGATTTTTTGGTGGTGGTCATGAATTAAGCTCCTTTTCGCTCTAGGACGCATAGTTTAGGAGATATGAGCAAAACAAATTTTTCATATAAAAATTTCAATTTTGTCAGGTTTTGGATGGAATTTTCGATTTTTTGGGGGTGGTCATGAATTAAGCTCATTTTCGCTCTAGAACGCATAGTTTAGGAGATATCAGCAAAACAAGTTTTTCATATAAAAATTTACAATTTTTCAGGATTTGGGTGGAATTTTCGATTTTTTGAGGGTGGTCATGAATTAAGCTCCTTTTCGCTCTAGGACGCATAGTTTAGGAGATATGAGCAAAACAAGTTTTTCATATAAAAATTTTAATTTTTTTGGGATTTGGATGGAATTTTCGATTGTTTGGGGGTGGTCATGAATTAAGCTCCTTTTCGCTCTAGGACGCATAGTTTAGGAGATATGAGCAAAACAAGTTTTTCATATAAAAATTTCAATTTTTCCATGATTTGGATGGAATTTTCAATTTTTTGGGGGTGGTCATGAATTAAGCTCCTTTTCGCTCTAGGACGCATAGTTTAGGAGATATGAGCAAAACAAATTTTTCATATAAAAATTTACAATTTTTCAAGATTTGGATGGAATTTTCAAATTTTGGAGGGTGGTCATGAATTAAGCTCCTTTTCGCTCTAGGACGCATAGTTTAGGAGATATGAGCAAAACAAGTTTTTCATAAAAAAATTTTATTTTTTTTGGAATTTGGATGGAATTTTCGATTTTTTGGGGGTGGTCATGGATTAAGCTCCTTTTCGCTCTAGGACGCATAGTTTAGGAGATATGAGCAAAACAAGTTTTTCATATAAAAATTAAAATTTTTTCAGGATTTGGAAGGAATTTTCGATTTTTTGGGGGTGGTCATGAATTAAGCTCCTTTTCGCTCTAGGACGCATAGTTTAGGAGATATGAGCAAAACAAGTTTTTCATATAAAAATTTTAATTTTTTTGGGATTTGGATGGATTTTCGATTTTTTGGGGGCGGTCATGAATTAAGCTCCTTTTCGCTCTAGGACGCATAATTTAGGAGATATGAGCAAAACAAGTTTTTCATATAAAAATTTCAGTTTTTTCAGGATTTGAAAGGAATTTTCGTTTTTTTGGGGGTGGTCATGAATTAAGCTCCTTTTCGCTCTAGAACGCATAGTTTAGAAGATATGAGCAAAACAAGTTTTTCATATAAAAATTTAAGTTTTTCAGGATTTGAAAGGAATTTTCGTTTTTTTGGGGGTGGTCATGAATTAAGCTCCATTTCGCTCTAGGACGCATAGTTTAGAAGATATGAGCAAAACAAGTTAATCGTTTAAAAATTTCAAATTTTTCAGGATTTGGATGGAATTTTCGATTTTTTGGGGGTGGTCATGAATTAAGCTCCTTTTCCCTCTAGGACCCATAGTTTAGGAGATATGAGCAAAACAAGTTTTTCATATAAAAATTTAATTTTTCCATGAGTTGGATGGAATTTTAAATTTTTTGGGGGTGGTCATGAATTAATCTCCTTTTCGCTCTAGGACGCATAGTTTAGGAGATATGAGCAAAACAAGTTTTTCATATAAAAATTTCAATTTTTTCAGGATTTGGAAGGAATTTTCGATTTTTTGGGGGTGGTCATGAATTAAGCTCCTTTTCGCTCTAGGACGCATAGTTTAGAAGATATGAGCAAAACAAGTTTTTCATTTAAAAATTTAAAATTTTTCTGGATTTGGATGGAATTTTCGATTTTTTGAGGGTGGTCATGAATTAAGCTCCTTTTCGCTCTAGGACGCATAGTTTAGAAGATATGAGCAAAACAAGTTAATCGTTTAAAAATTTCAAATTTTTCAGGATTTGGATGGAATTTTCGATTTTTTGGGGGTGGTCATGAATTAAGCTCCTTTTCGCTCTAGGACGCATAGTTTAGGAGATATGAGCAAAACAAGTTTTTCATATAAAAATTTAATTTTTCCATGAGTTGGATGGAATTTTAAATTTTTTGGGGGTGGTCATGAATTAATCTCCTTTTCGCTCTAGGACGCATAGTTTAGGAGATATGAGCAAAACAAGCTTTTCATATAAAAATTTTAATTTTTTTGGGATTTGGATGGAATTTTCGATTTTTTGGGGGTGGTCATGAATTAAGCTCCTTTTCGCTCTAGGACGCATAGTTTAGAAGATATGAGCAAAACAAGTTTTTCATATAAAAATTTCAATTTTGTCTGGTTTTGGATGGAATTTTTGATTTTTTGGGGGTGGTCATGAATTAAGCTCCTTTTCGCTCTAGAACGCATAGTTTAGGAGATATGAGCAAAACAAGTTTTACGTATAAAAATGTCAATTTTTTCAGGATTTGGAAGGAATTTTCGATTTTTTGGGGGTGGTCATGAATTAAGCTCCTTTTCGCTCTAGGACGCATAGTTTAGGAGATATGAGCAAAACAAGTTTTTCATATAAAAATTTCAATTTTTCAGGATTTGGATAGAATTTTCAATTTTTTGAGGGTGGTCATGAATTAAGCTCCATTTCGCTCTAGGACGCATAGTTTAGAAGATATGAGCAAAACAAGTTAATCGTTTAAAAATTTCAAATTTTTCAGGATTTGGATGGAATTTTCGATTTTTTGGGGGTGGTCATGAATTAAGCTCCTTTTCGCTCTAGGACGCATAGTTTAGGAGATATGAGCAAAACAAGTTTTTCATATAAAAATTTTAATTTTTTTGGGATTTGGATGGAATTTTCGATTTTTTGGGGGTTGTCATGAATTAAGCTCCTTTTCGCTCTAGGACGCATAGTTTAGGAGATATGAGCAAAACAAGTTTTTCATATAAAAATTTACAATTTTTCAGGATTTGGATGGAATTTTCGATTTTTTGAGGGTGGTCATGAATTAAGCTCCTTTTCGCTCTAGGACGCATAGTTTAGGAGATATGAGCAAAACAAGTTTTTCATATAAAAATTTCAATTTTTCCATGATTTGGATGGAATTTTCAATTTTTTGAGGGTGGTCATGAATTAAGCTCCTTTTCGCTCTAGGACGCATAGTTTAGGAGATATGAGCAAAACAAGTTTTTCATATAAAAATTTTAATTTTTCAGGATTTGGATGGAATTTCCGATTTTTTGGGGGTGGTCATGAATTAAGCTCCTTTTCGCTCTAGGACGCATAGTTTAGGAGATATGAGCAAAACAAGTTTTTCATATAAAAATTTCAATTTTTCCATGATTTGGATGGAATTTTCAATTTTTTGAGGGTGGTCATGAATTAAGCTCCTTTTCGCTCTAGGACGCATAGTTTAGGAGATATGAGCAAAACAAGTTTTTCATATAAAAATTTACAATTTTTCAGGATTTGGATGGAATTTTCAATTTTTGGAGGGTGGTCATGAATTAAGCTCCTTTTCACTCTAGGACGCATAGTTTAGGAGATATGAGCAAAACAAGTTTTTCATAAAAAAAATTTAATTTTTTTGGAATTTGGATGGAATTTTCGATTTTTTGGGGCTGGTCATGGATTAAGCTCCTTTTCGCTCTAGGACGCATAGTTTAGGAGATATGAGCAAAACAAGTTTTTCATATAAAAATTAACATTTTTTCAGGATTTGGAAGGAATTTTGCGATTTTTTGGGGGTGGTCATGAATTAAGCTCCTTTTCGCTCTAGGACGCATAGTTTAGGAGATATGAGCAAAACAAGTTTTTCATATAAAAATTTACAATTTTTCAGGATTTGGATGGAATTTTCGATTTTTTGAGGGTGGTCATGAATTAAGCTCCTTTTCGCTCTAGGACGCATAGTTTAGGAGATATGAGCAAAACAAGTTTTACATATAAAAATTTCAATTTTTCCATGATTTGGATGGAATTTTCAATTTTTTGGGGGTGGTATGAATTAAGCTCCTTTTCGCTCTAGGACGCATAGTTTAGGAGATATGAGCAAAACAAGTTTTTCATATAAAAATTTACAATTTTTCAGGATTTGGATGGAATTTTCGATTTTTTGAGGGTGGTCATGAATTAAGCTCCTTTTCGCTCTAGGACGCATAGTTTAGGAGATATGAGCAAAACAAGTTTTTCATATAAAAATTTCAATTTTTCCATGATTTGGATGGAATTTTCAATTTTTTGAGGGTGGTCATGAATTAAGCTCCTTTTCGCTCTAGGACGCATAGTTTAGGAGATATGAGCAAAACAAGTTTTTCATATAAAAATTTAATTTTTTTTGGGATTTGGAAGGAATTTCCGATTTTTTGGGGGTGGTCATGAATTAGGCTTCTTTTCGCTCTAGGACGCATAGTTTAGGAGATATGAGCAAAACAAGTTTTTCATATAAAAATTTCAATTTTTCCATGATTTGGATGGAATTTTCAATTTGTTGAGGGTGGTCATGAATTAAGCTCCTTTTCGCTCTAGGACGCATAGTTTAGGAGATATGAGCAAAACAAATTTTTCATATAAAAATTTCAATTTTTCCATGATTTGGATGGAATTTTCAATTTTTTGGGGGTGGTATGAATTAAGCTCCTTTTCGCTCTAGGACGCATAGTTTAGGAGATATGAGCAAAACAAGTTTTTCATATAAAAATTTCAATTTTTCCATGATTTGGATGGAATTTTCAATTTTTTGGGGGTGGTCATGAATTAAGCTCCTTTTCGCTCTAGGACGCATAGTTTAGGAGATATGAGCAAAACAAGTTTTAAAAATTTACAATTTTTCAGGATTTGGATGGAATTTTCAATTTTTGGAGGGTGGTCATGAATTAAGCTCCTTTTCACTCTAGGACGCATAGTTTAGGAGATATGAGCAAAACAAGTTTTTCATAAAAAAAATTTAATTTTTTTGGAATTTGGATGGAATTTTCGATTTTTTGGGGCTGGTCATGGATTAAGCTCCTTTTCGCTCTAGGACGCATAGTTTAGGAGATATGAGCAAAACAAGTTTTTCATTTAAAATTTAAAATTTTTGCAGGATTTGGAAGGAATTTTCGATTTTTTGGGGGTGGTCATGAATTAAGCTCCTTTTCGCTCTAGGACGCATAGTTTAGGAGATATGAGCAAAACAAGTTTTTCATATAAAAATTTCAATTTTTCGTTTAAAAATTTCAAAATTTTCAGGATTTGGATGGAATTTTCGATTTTTTGGGGGTGGTCATGAATTAAGCTCATTTTCGCTCTAGGACGCATAGTTTAGGAGATATGAGCAAAACAAGTTTTTCATATAAACATTTTAATTTTTCAGGATTTGGATGGAATTTCCGATTTTTTGGGGGTGGTCATGAATTAAGCTTCTTTTCGCTCTAGGACGCATAGTTTAGGAGATATGAGCAAAACAAGTTTTTCATATAAAAATTTCAATTTTTCCATGATTTGGATGGAATTTTCAATTTGTTGAGGGTGGTCATGAATTAAGCTCCTTTTGCTCTAGGACGCATAGTTTAGGAGATATGAGCAAAACAAGTTTTTCATATAAAAATTTTAATTTTTTTGGGATTTGGATGGAATTTTCGATTTTTTGGGGGTGGTCATGAATTAAGCTCCTTTTCGCTCTAGGACGCATAGTTTAGGAGATATGAGCAAAACAAGTTTTTCATATAAAAATTAACATTTTTTCAGGATTTGGAAGGAATTTTGCGATTTTTTGGGGGTGGTCATGAATTAAGCTCCTTTTCGCTCTAGGACGCATAGTTTAGGAGATATGAGCAAAACAAGTTTTTCATATAAAAATTTCAATTTTTTCAGGTTTTGGATGGAATTTTTGATTTTTTGGGGGTGGTCATGAATTAAGCTCCTTTTCGCTCTAGGACGCATAGTTTAGGAGATATGAGCAAAACAAGTTTTACATATAAAAATTTCAATTTTTTCAGGATTTGGATGGAATTTTCAATTTTTTGAGGGTGGTCATGAATTAAGCTCCATTTCGCTCTAGGACGCATAGTTTAGAAGATATGAGCAAAACAAGTTAATCGTTTAAAAATTTCAAATTTTTCAGGATTTGGATGGAATTTTCGATTTTTTGGGGGTGGTCATGAATTAAGCTCCTTTTCGCTCTAGGACGCATAGTTTAGGAGATATGAGCAAAACAAGTTTTTCATATAAAAATTTCAATTTTTCCATGATTTGGATGGAATTTTCGATTTTTTGGAGGTGGTCATGAATTAAGCTCCTTTTCGCTCTAGGACGCATAGTTTAGGAGATATGAGCAAAACAAGTTTCACATATAAAAATTTCAATTTTTTCAGGATTTGGAGAGAAATTTCGATTTTTTGGGGGTGGTCATGAATTAAGCTCCTTTTCGCTCTAGGACGCATAGTTTAGGAGATATGAGCAAAACAAGTTTTTCATATAAAAATTTTAATTTTTTTTAGGATTTGGATGGAATTTTCGATTTTTTGGGGGTGGTCATGAATTAAGCTTCTTTTCGCTCTAGGACGCAGAGTTTAGAAGATATGAGCAAAACAAGTTTTTCATTTAAAAATTTCAAATTTTTCAGGATTTGGATGGAATTTTCAATTTTTTGAGGGTGGTCATGAATTAAGCTCCTTTTCGCTCTAGGACGCATAGTTTAGGAGATATGAGCAAAACAAGTTTTTCTTATAAAAATTTCAATTTTTCCATGATTTGGATGGAATTTTCAATTTTTTGAGGGTGGTCATGAATTAAGCTCCTTTTCGCTCTAGGACGCATAGTTTAGGAGATATGAGCAAAACAAGTTTTTCATATAAAAATTTCATTTTTTGAGGGTGGTCATGAATTAAGCTTATTTTCGCTCTAGGACGCATAGTTTAGGAAATATGAGCAAAACAAGTTTTTCATATAAAAATTTCAATTTTTTTGGGATTTGGATAGAATTTTAATTTTTTGGGGGTGGTCAAGAATTAAGGGATTTGGATAGAATTTTCGATTTTTTGGGGGTGGTCATGAATTAAGCTTCTTTTCCCTCTAGGACGCATAATTTAGAAGATATGAGCAAAACAAGTTTTTCATTTAAAAATTTCAAATTTTTCAGGATTTGGATGGAATTTTAATTTTTTTGAGGGTGGTCATGAATTAAGCTCCTTTTCGCTCTAGGACGCATAGTTTAGGAGATATGAGCAAAACAAGTTTTTCATATAAAAATTTTAATTTTTTTGGGATTTGGATGGAATTTTCGATTTTTTGGGGGTGGTCATGAATTAAGCTCCTTTTCGCTCTAGGAAGCATAGTTTAGGAGATATGATCAAAACAAGTTTTTCATATAAAAATTTTAATTTTTTTGGGATTTGGATGGAATTTTCGATTTTTTGTGGGTGGTCATGAATTAAGCTCCTTTTCGCTCTAGGACGCATAGTTTAGGAGATATGAGCAAAACAAGTTTTTCATATAAAAATTTAAATTTTTTCAGGATTTGGAAGGAATTTTTGATTTTTTGGGGGTGGTCATGAATTAAGCTCCTTTTCGCTCTAGGACGCATAGTTTAGGAGATATGAGCAAAACAAGTTTTTCATTTAAAAATTTCAAATTTTTCAGGATTTGGATGGAATTTTAATTTTTTTGAGGGTGGTCATGAATTAAGCTCCTTTTCGCTCTAGGACGCATATTTTAGGAGATAATAGCAAAACAAGTTTTTCATATAAAAATTTTAATTTTTTTGGGATTTGGATGGAATTTTCGATTTTTTGAGGGTGGTCATGAATTAAGCTCCTTTTCGCTCTAGGACGCATAGTTTAGGAGATATGAGCAAAACAAGTTTTTCATATGAAAATTTTAATTTTTTTGGGATTTGGATGGAATTTTCAATTTTTTGAGGGTGGTCATGAATTAAGCTCCTTTTCGCTCTAGGACGCATAGTTTGGGAGATATGAGCAAAACAAGTTTTTCATATAAAAATTTTAATTTTTTTGGGATTTGGATGGAATTTTCGATTTTTTGGGGGTGGTCATGAATTAAGCTTCTTTTCGCTCTAGGAAGCATAGTTTAGGAGATATGAGCAAAACAAGTTTTTCATATAAAAATTTCAATTTTTCCATGATTTGGATGGAATTTTCAATTTTTTGAGGGTGGTCATGAATTAAGCTCCTTTTCGCTCTAGGACGCATAGTTTAGGAGATATGAGTTTTTCATTTAAAAATTTCAAATTTTTCAGGATTTGGATGGAATTTCCAATTTTTTGGGGGTGGTCATGAATTAAGCTCCTTTTCGCTCTAGGACGCATAGTTTAGGAGATATGAGCAAAACAAGTTTTTCATATAAAAATTTACAATTTTTCAGGATTTGGATGGAATTTTCAATTTTTGGAGGGTGGTCATGAATTAAGCTCCTTTTCGCTCTAGGACGCATAGTTTAGGAGATATGAGCAAAACAAGTTTTTCATATAAAAATTAAATTTTTTTCAGGATTTGGGAGGAGTTTTCGATTTTTTGGGGGTGGTTATGAATTAAGCTCATTTTCGCTCTAGGACGCATAGTTTAGGAGATATGAGCAAAACAAGTTTTTCATATAAAAATTTCAATTTTTCCATGATTTGGATGGAATTTTCAATTTTTTGGGGGTGGTCATGAATTAAGCTCCTTTTCGCTCTAGGACGCATAGTTTAGGAGATATGAGCAAAACAAGTTTTTCATATAAAAATTAAATTTTTTTCAGGATTTGGGAGGAGTTTTCGATTTTTTGGGGGTGGTCATGAATTAAGCTCATTTTCGCTCTAGGACGCATAGTTTAGGAGATATGAGCAAAACAAGTTTTTCATATAAAAATTTCAATTTTTCCATGATTTGGATGGAATTTTCAATTTTTTGGGGGTGGTCATGAATTAAGCTCCTTTTCGCTCTAGGACGCATAGTTTAGGAGATATGAGCAAAACAAGTTTTTCATATAAAAATTTCAATTTTTCCATGATTTGGATGGAATTTTCAATTTTTTGAGGGTGGTCATGAATTAAACTCCTTTTCGCTCTAGGACGCATAGTTTAGGAGATATGAGCAAAACAAGTTTTTCATATAAAAATTTAAATTTTTTTGGGATTTGGATGGAATTTTCGATTTTTTGGGGGTGGTCATGAATTAAGCTCCTTTTCGCTCTAGAACGCATAGTTTAGGAGATATGAGCAAAACAAGTTTTTCATATAACAATTTCAATTTTTCCATGATTTGGATGGAATTTTCAATTTTTTGGGGGTGGTCATGACTTAAGCTCCTTTTCGCTCTAGGACGCATAGTTTAGGAGATATGAGCAAAACAAGTTTCACATATAAAAATTTAAATTTTTTCAGGATTTGGGAGGAGTTTTCGATTTTTTGGGGGTGGTCATGAATTAAGCTCATTTTCGCTCTAGGACGCATAGTTTAGGAGATATGAGCAAAACAAGTTTTTCATATAAAAAGTTGAATTTTTCAGGATTTGGATGGAATTTTCGATTTTTTGAGGGTGGTCATGAATTAAGCTCCTTTTCGCTCTAGGACGCATAGTTTAGGAGATATGAGCAAAACAAGTTTTTCATATAAAAATTTTAATTTTTTTGGGATTTGGATGCATTTTCGATTTTTTGGGGGTGGTCATGAATTAAGCTCATTTTCGCTCTAGGACGCATAGTTTAGGAGATATGAGCAAAACAAGTTTTTCATATAAAAATTTCAATTTTTCCATGATTTGGATGGAATTTTCAATTTTTTGGGGGTGGTCATGAATTAAGCTCCTTTTCGCTCTAGGACGCATAGTTTAGGAGATATGAGCAAAACAAGTTTTTCATATAAAAATTTCAATTTTTCCATGATTTGGATGGAATTTTCAATTTTTTTAGGGTGGTCATGAATTAAGCTCCTTTTCGCTCTAGGACGCATAGTTTAGGAGATATGAGCAAAACAAGTTTTTCATATAAAAATTTTAATTTTTTTGGGATTTGGATGGAATTTTCGATTTTTTGGGGGCGGTCATGAATTAAGCTCCTTTTCGCTCTAGGACGCATAGTTTAGGAGATATGAGCAAAACAAGTTTTTCATATAAAAATTTTAATTTTTTCAGGATTTGGATGGAATTTTCGATTTTTTGAGGGTGGTCATGAATTAAGCTCCTTTTCGCTCTAGGACGCATAGTTTAGGAGATATGAGCAAAACAAGTTTTTCATATAAAAATTTTAATTTTTTTGGAATTTGGATGGAATTTTCGATTTTTTGGGGGCGGTCATGAATTAAGCTCCTTTTCGCTCTAGGACGCATAGTTTAGGAGATATGAGCAAAACAAGTTTTTCATATAAAAATTTCAATTTTTCCATGATTTGGATGGAATTTTCGATTTTTTGAGGGTGGTCATGAATTAAGCTCCTTTTCGCTCTAGGACGCATAGTTTAGGAGATATGAGCAAAACAAGTTTTTCATATAAAAATTTTAATTTTTTTGGGATTTGGATGCATTTTCGATTTTTTGGGTGTGGTCATGAATTAAGCTTCTTTTCGCTCTAGGACGCATAGTTTAGGAGATATGAGCAAAACAAGTTTTTCATATAAAAATTTCAATTTTTTTGGGATTTGGATGGAATTTTCAATTTTTTGAGGGTGGTCATGAATTAAGCTCCTTTTCGCTCTAGGACGCATAGTTTGGGAGATATGAGCAAAACAAGTTTTTCATATAAAAATTTTAATTTTTTTGGGATTTGGATGGAATTTTCGATTTTTTGAGGGTGGTCATGAATTAAGCTCCTTTTCGCTCTAGGACGCATAGTTTGGGAGATATGAGCAAAACAAGTTTTTCATATAAAAATTTTAATTTTTTTGGGATTTGGATGGAATTTTCGATTTTTTGGGGGTGGTCATGAATTAAGCTTCTTTTCGCTCTAGGAAGCATAGTTTAGGAGATATGATCAAAACAAGTTTTTCATATAAAAATTTCAATTTTTTCAGGATTTGGAAGGAATTTTCGATTTTTTGGGGGTGGTCATGAATTAAGCTCCTTTTCGCTCTAGGACGCATAGTTTAGGAGATATGAGCAAAACAAGTTTTTCATATAAAAATTTCAATTTTTTCAGGATTTGTAAGGAATTTTCGATTTTTTGGGGGTGGTCATGAATTAAGCTCCTTTTCGCTCTAGGACGCATAGTTTAGGAGATATGAGCAAAACAAGTTTTTCATATAAAAATTTAAATTTTTTTGGGATTTGGATGGAATTTTCGATTTTTTGAGGGTGGTCATGAATTAAGCTCCTTTTCGCTCTAGGACGCATAGTTTAGGAGATATGAGCAAAACAAGTTTTTCATATAAAATTTTAAATTTTTTCAGGATTTGGAAGGAATTTTCGTTTTTTTGGGGGTGGTCATGAATTAAGCTCCTTTTCGCTCTAGGACGCATAGTTTAGGAGATATGAGCAAAACAAGTTTTTCATATAAAAATTTTAATTTTTTTGGGATTTGGATGGAATTTTCGATTTTTTGAGGGTGGTCATGAATTAAGCTCCTTTTCGCTCTAGGACGCATAGTTTAGGAGATATGAGCAAAACAAGTTTTTCATATAAAAATTTAATTTTTCCATGAGTTGGATGGAATTTTAAATTTTTTGGGGGTGGTCATGAATTAATCTCCTTTTCGCTCTAGGACGCATAGTTTAGGAGATATGAGCAAAACAAGTTTTTCATATAAAAATTTCAATTTTTTCAGGATTTGGAAGGAATTTTCGATTTTTTGGGGGTGGTCATGAATTAAGCTCCTTTTCGCTCTAGGACGCATAGTTTAGGAGATATGAGCAAAACAAGTTTTTCATATAAAAATTAAAATTTTTTCAGGATTTGGAAGGAATTTTCGATTTTTGGGGGTGGTCATGAATTAAGGTCCTTTTCGCTCTAGGACGCATAGTTTAGGAGATATGAGCAAAACAAGTTTTTCATATAAAAATTTCAATTTTTTCAGGTTTTGGATGGAATTTTCCATTTTTTGGGGGTGGTCATGAATTAAGCTCCTTTTCGCTCTAGGACGCATAGTTTAGGAGATATGAGCAAATCAAGTTTTTCATATAAAAATTTCAATTTTTCCATGATTTGGATAGAATTTTCAATTTTTTGGGGATGGTCATGAATTAAGCTTCTTTTCGCTCTAGGACTCATAGTTTAGGAGATATGAGCAAAACAAGTTTTTCATATAAAAATTTTAATTTTTTTGGGATTTGGATGGAATTTTCGATTTTTTGGGGGTGGTCATGAATTAAGCTCCTTTTCGCTCTAGGACGCATAGTTTAGGAGATATGAGCAAAACAAGTTTTTCATATAATAATTTCAATTTTTCAGGATTTGTAAGGAATTTTCGATTTTTTGGGGGTGGTCATGAATTAAGCTCCTTTTCGCTCTAGGACGCATAGTTTAGGAGATATGAGCAAAACAAGTTTTTCATATAAAAATTTAAATTTTTTCAGGATTTGGAAGGAATTTTCGTTTTTTTTGGGGGTGGTCATGAATTAAGCTCCTTTTCGCTCTAGGACGCATAGTTTAGGAGATATGAGCAAAACAAGCTTTTCATATAAAAATTTTAATTTTTTTGGGATTTGGATGGAATTTTCGATTTTTTGAGGGTGGTCATGAATTAAGCTCCTTTTCGCTCTAGGACGCATAGTTTAGGAGATATGAGCAAAACAAGCTTTTCATATAAAAATTTTAATTTTTTTGGGATTTGGATGGAATTTTCGATTTTTTGAGGGTGGTCATGAATTAAGCTCCTTTTCGCTCTAGGACGCATAGTTTAGGAGATATGAGCAAAACAAGTTTTTCATATAAAAATTTTAATTTTTTTGGGATTTGTAAGGAATTTTCGATTTTTTGGGGGTGGTCATGAATTAAGCTCATTTTCGCTCTAGGACGCATAGTTTAGGAGATATGAGCAAAACAAGTTTTTCATATAAAAATTTCAATTTTTCCATGATTTGGATGGAATTTTCAATTTTTTGGGGGTGGTCATGAATTAAGCTCCTTTTCGCTCTAGGACGCATAGTTTAGGAGATATGAGCAAAACAAGTTTTTCATATAAAAATTTCAATTTTTCCATGATTTGGATGGAATTTTCAATTTTTTTAGGGTGGTCATGAATTAAGCTCCTTTTCGCTCTAGGACGCATAGTTTAGGAGATATGAGCAAAACAAATTTTTCATATAAAAATTTTAATTTTTTTGGAATTTGGATGGAATTTTCGATTTTTTGGGGGCGGTCATGAATTAAGCTCCTTTTCGCTCTAGGACGCATAGTTTAGGAGATATGAGCAAAACAAGTTTTTCATATAAAAATTTCAATTTTTCCATGATTTGGATGGAATTTTCGATTTTTTGAGGGTGGTCATGAATTAAGCTCCTTTTCGCTCTAGGACGCATAGTTTAGGAGATATGAGCAAAACAAGTTTTTCATATAAAAATTTTAATTTTTTTGGGATTTGGATGCATTTTCGATTTTTTGGGTGTGGTCATGAATTAAGCTTCTTTTCGCTCTAGGACGCATAGTTTAGGAGATATGAGCAAAACAAGTTTTTCATATAAAAATTTCAATTTTTTTGGGATTTGGATGGAATTTTCAATTTTTTGAGGGTGGTCATGAATTAAGCTCCTTTTCGCTCTAGGACGCATAGTTTGGGAGATATGAGCAAAACAAGTTTTTCATATAAAAATTTTAATTTTTTTGGGATTTGGATGGAATTTTCGATTTTTTGAGGGTGGTCATGAATTAAGCTCCTTTTCGCTCTAGGACGCATAGTTTGGGAGATATGAGCAAAACAAGTTTTTCATATAAAAATTTTAATTTTTTTGGGATTTGGATGGAATTTTCGATTTTTTGGGGGTGGTCATGAATTAAGCTTCTTTTCGCTCTAGGAAGCATAGTTTAGGAGATATGATCAAAACAAGTTTTTCATATAAAAATTTCAATTTTTTCAGGATTTGGAAGGAATTTTCGATTTTTTGGGGGTGGTCATGAATTAAGCTCCTTTTCGCTCTAGGACGCATAGTTTAGGAGATATGAGCAAAACAAGTTTTTCATATAAAAATTTCAATTTTTTCAGGATTTGTAAGGAATTTTCGATTTTTTGGGGGTGGTCATGAATTAAGCTCCTTTTCGCTCTAGGACGCATAGTTTAGGAGATATGAGCAAAACAAGTTTTTCATATAAAAATTTAAATTTTTTTGGGATTTGGATGGAATTTTCGATTTTTTGAGGGTGGTCATGAATTAAGCTCCTTTTCGCTCTAGGACGCATAGTTTAGGAGATATGAGCAAAACAAGTTTTTCATATAAAATTTTAAATTTTTTCAGGATTTGGAAGGAATTTTCGTTTTTTTGGGGGTGGTCAAAACAAGTTTTTCATATAAAAATTTTAATTTTTTTGGGATTTGGATGGAATTTTCGATTTTTTGAGGGTGGTCATGAATTAAGCTCCTTTTCGCTCTAGGACGCATAGTTTAGGAGATATGAGCAAAACAAGTTTTTCATATAAAAATTTAATTTTTCCATGAGTTGGATGGAATTTTAAATTTTTTGGGGGTGGTCATGAATTAAGCTCCTTTTCGCTCTAGGACGCATAGTTTAGGAGATATGAGCAAAACAAGTTTTTCATATAAAAATTTTAATTTTTTTGGAATTTGGATGGAATTTTCAATTTTTTGGGGGTGGTCATGAATTAAGCTCCTTTTCGCTCTAGGACGCATAGTTTAGGAGATATGAGCAAAACAAGTTTTTCATATAAAAATTTCAATTTTTTCAGGATTTGGAAGGAATTTTCAATTTTTTGGGGATGGTCATGAATTAAGCTTCTTTTCGCTCTAGGACTCATAGTTTAGGAGATATGAGCAAAACAAGTTTTTCATATAAAAATTTTAATTTTTTTGGGATTTGGATGGAATTTTCGATTTTTTGGGGGTGGTCATGAATTAAGCTCCTTTTCGCTCTAGGACGCATAGTTTAGGAGATATGAGCAAAACAAGTTTTTCATATAAAAATTTCAATTTTTCAGGATTTGTAAGGAATTTTCGATTTTTTGGGGGTGGTCATGAATTAAGCTCCTTTTCGCTCTAGGACGCATAGTTTAGGAGATATGAGCAAAACAAGTTTTTCATATAAAAATTTAAATTTTTTCAGGATTTGGAAGGAATTTTCGTTTTTTTTGGGGGTGGTCATGAATTAAGCTCCTTTTCGCTCTAGGACGCATAGTTTAGGAGATATGAGCAAAACAAGCTTTTCATATAAAAATTTTAATTTTTTTGGGATTTGGATGGAATTTTCGATTTTTTGAGGGTGGTCATGAATTAAGCTCCTTTTCGCTCTAGGACGCATAGTTTAGGAGATATGAGCAAAACAAGTTTTTCATATAAAAATTTTAATTTTTTTGGGATTTGGATGGAATTTTCGATTTTTTGGGGGTGGTCATGAATTAAGCTTCTTTTCGCTCTAGGACGCATAGGTTAGAAGATATGAGCAAAACAAGTTTTTCATTTAAAAATTTTAATTTTTTTTGGGATTTGGATGGAATTTTCGATTTTTTGGGGGTGGTCATGAATTAAGCTTCTTTTCGCTCTAGGACGCATAGGTTAGAAGATATGAGCAAAACAAGTTTTTCATTTAAAAATTTCAAATTTTTCAGGATTTGGATGGAATTCAATTTTTTGAAGGTGGTCATGAATTAAGCTCCTTTTCGCTCTAGGACGCATAGTTTAGGAGATATGAGCAAAACAAGTTTTTCATATAAAAATTTCAATTTTTCCATGATTTGGATGAAATTTTCAATTTTTTGGGGGTGGTCATGAATTAAGCTCCTTTTCGCTCTAGGACGCATAGTTTAGGAGATATGAGCAAAACAAGTTTTTCATATAAAAATTTTAATTTTTTTGGGATTTGGATGGAATTTTCGATTTTTTGGGGGTGGTCATGAATTAAGCTCCTTTTCGCTCTAGGACGCATAGTTTAGGAGATATGAGCAAAACAAGTTTTTCATATAAAAATTTTATTTTTTTGGGATTTGGATGGAATTTTCGATTTTTTGGGGGTGGTCATGAATTAAGCTTCTTTTCGCTCTAGGAAGCATAGTTTAGGAGATATGATCAAAACAAGTTTTTCGTATAAAAATTTTAATTTTTTTGGGATTTGGATGGAATTTTCGATTTTTTGGGGGTGGTCATGAATTAAGCTCCTTTTCGCTCTAGGACGCATAGTTTAGGAGATATGAGCAAAACAAGTTTTTCATATAAAAATTTCAATTTTTCCATGATTTGGATGGAATTTTCAATTTTTTGGGGGTGGTCATGAATTAAGCTCCTTTTGGCTCTAGGACGCATAGTTTAGGAGATATGAGCAAAACAAGTTTTTCATATAAAAATTAAAATTTTTTCAGGATTTGGAAGGAATTTTCGATTTTTGGGGGTGGTCATGAATTAAGGTCCTTTTCGCTCTAGGACGCATAGTTTAGGAGATATGAGCAAAACAAGTTTTTCATATAAAAATTTCAATTTTTTCAGGTTTTGGATGGAATTTTCCATTTTTTGGGGGTGGTCATGAATTAAGGTCCTTTTCGCTCTAGGACGCATAGTTTAGGAGATATGAGCAAAACAAGTTTTTCATATAAAAATTTCAATTTTTTCAGGTTTTGGATGGAATTTTCCATTTTTTGGGGGTGGTCATGAATTAAGCTCCTTTTCGCTCTAGGACGCATAGCTAAGGAGATATGAGCAAAACAAGTTTTTCATATAAAAATTTCAATTTTTTCAGGATTTGAAAGGAGTTTTCGATTTTTTGTGTGTGGTCATGAATTAAGCTCCTTTTCGCTCTAGGACGCATAGTTTAGGAGATATGAGCAAAACAAGTTTTTCATATAAAAATTAAAATTTTTCAGGATTTGGATGGAATTTTCGATTTTTTGAGGGTGGTCATGAATTAAGCTCCTTTTCGCTCTAGGACGCATAGTTTAGAAGATATGAGCAAAACAAGTTTTTCATTTAAAAATTTCAAATTTTTCAGGATTTGAAAGGAGTTTTCGATTTTTTGTGTGTGGTCATGAATTAAGCTCCTTTTCGCTCTAGGACGCATAGTTTAGGAGATATGAGCAAAACAAGTTTTTCATATAAAAATTTCAATTTTTCAGGATTTGGATGGAATTTTCGATTTTTTGAGGGTGGTCATGAATTAAGCTCCTTTTCGCTCTAGGACGCATAGTTTAGAAGATATGAGCAAAACAAGTTTTTCATTTAAAAATTTCAAATTTTTCAGGATTTGGATGGAATTTTCGATTTTTTGAGGGTGGTCATGAATTAAGCTCCTTTTCGCTCTAGGACGCATAGTTTAGGAGATATGAGCAAAACAAGTTTTTCATATAAAAATTTACAATTTTTCCATGATTTGGATGGAATTTTTTTAGGGTGGTCATGAATTAAGCTCCTTTTCGCTCTAGGACGCATAGTTTAGGAGATATGAGCAAAACAAGTTTTTCATATAAAAATTTTAATTTTTTTGGGATTTGGATGGAATTTTCGATTTTTTGGGGGTGGTCATGAATTAAGCTTCTTTTCGCTCTAGGACGCATAGGTTAGAAGATATGAGCAAAACAAGTTTTTCATTTAAAAATTTCGAATTTTTCAGGATTTGGATGGAATTCAATTTTTTGAGGGTGGTCATGAATTAAGCTCCTTTTCGCTCTAGGACGCATAGTTTAGGAGATATGAGCAAAACAAGTTTTTCATATAAAAATTAAAATTTTTTCAGGATTTGGAAGGAATTTTCGATTTTTGGGGGTGGTCATGAATTAAGGTCCTTTTCGCTCTAGGACGCATAGTTTAGGAGATATGAGCAAAACAAGTTTTTCATATAAAAATTGTAATTTTTTTGGGATTTGGATGGAATTTTCCATTTTTTGGGGGTGGTCATGAATTAAGCTCCTTTTCGCTCTAGGACGCATAGTTTAGGAGATATGAGCAAAACAAGTTTTTCATATAAAAATTTTATTTTTTTTTGGGATTTGGATGGAATTTTCGATTTTTTGGGGGTGGTCATGAATTAAGCTCCTTTTCGCTCTAGGACGCATAGTTTAGCAGATATGAGCAAAACAAGTTTTTCATATAAAAATTTTAATTTTTTTCAGGAGTTGGATGGAATTTTCGATTTTTTGGGGGTGGTCATGAATTAAGCTCCTTTTGGCTCTAGGACGCATAGTTTAGGAGATATGAGCAAAACAAGTTTTTCATATAAAAATTTTAATTTTTTTGGGATTTGGATGGAATTTTCAATTTTTTGAGGGTGGGCATGAATTAAGCTCCTTTTCGCTCTAGGACGCATAGTTTAGGAGATATGAGCAAAACAAGTTTTTCATATAAAAATTTTAATTTTTTTGGGATTTGGATGGAATTTTCGATTTTTTGGAGTGGTCATGAATTAAGCTCCTTTTCGCTCTAGGACGCATAGTTTAGAAGATATGAGCAAAACAAGTTTTTCATTTAAAAATTTCAAATTTTTCAGGATTTGGATGGAATTCAATTTTTTGAGGGTGGTCATGAATTAAGCTCCTTTTCGCTCTAGGACGCATAGTTTAGGAGATATGAGCAAAACAAGTTTTTCATATAAAAATTTCAATTTTTCCATGATTTGGATGAAATTTTCAATTTTTTGGGGGTGGTCATGAATTAAGCTCCTTTTCGCTCTAGGACGCATAGTTTAGGAGATATGAGCAAAACAAGTTTTTCATATAAAAATTTCAATTTTTTCAGGTTTTGGATGGAATTTTCCATTTTTTGGGGGTGGTCATGAATTAAGCTCCTTTTCGCTCTAGGACGCATAGTTTTGGAGATATGAGCAAAACAAGTTTTTCATATAAAAATTTCAATTTTTTCAGGATTTGGATGGAATTTCCGATTTTTAGAGGGTGGTCATGAATTAAGCTCCTTTTCGCTCTAGGACGCATAGTTTAGAAGATATGAGCAAAACAAGTTTTTCATTTAAAAATTTCAAATTTTTCAGGATTTGGATGGAATTTTCGATTTTTTGGGGGTGGTCATGAATTAAGCTCCTTTTCGTTCTAGGACGCATAGTTTAGGAGATATGAGCAAAACAAGTTTTTCATATAAAAATTTTAATTTTTTTGGGATTTGGATGGAATTTTCGATTTTTTGGAGTGGTCATGAATTAAGCTCCTTTTCGCTCTAGGACGCATAGTTTAGGAGATATGAGCAAAACAAGTTTTTCATATAAAAATTTTAATTTTTTTCAGGATTTGGATGGAATTTTCGATTTTTTGGGGGTGGTCATGAATTAAGCTTCTTTTCGCTCTAGGACGCATAGTTTAGGAGATATGAGCAAAACAAGTTTTTCATATAAAAATTTCAGTATTTTCAGGATTTGGATGGAATTTTCGATGTTTTGGGGGTGGTCATGAATTAAGCTCCTTTTCGCTCTAGGACGCATAGTTTAGGAGATATGAGCAAAACAAGTTTTTCATATAAAAATTTTATTTTTTTTTGGGATTTGGATGGAATTTTCGATTTTTTGGGGGTGGTCATGAATTAAGCTTCTTTTCGCTCTAGGACGCATAGTTTAGGAGATATGAGCAAAACAAGTTTTTCATATGAAAATTTCAATTTTTCCATGATTTGGATGAAATTTTCAATTTTTTGGAGGTGGTCATGAATTAAGCTCCTTTTCGCTCTAGGACGCATAGTTTAGGAGATATGAGCAAAACAAGTTTTTCATATAAAAATTAAAATTTTTTCAGGATTTGGAAGGAATTTTCGATTTTTGGGGGTGGTCATGAATTAAGCTCCTTTTCGCTCTAGGACGCATAGTTTAGGAGATATGAGCAAAACAAGTTTTTCATATAAAAATTTAAATTTTTTCAGGATTTGGAAGGAATTTTCGTTTTTTTGGGGGTGGTCATGAATTAAGCTCCTTTTCGCTCTAGGACGCATAGTTTAGGAGATATGAGCAAAACAAGTTTTTCATATAAAAATTTTAATTTTTTTGGGATTTGGATGGAATTTTCGATTTTTTGGGGGTGGTCATGAATTAAGCTCCTTTTCGCTCTAGGACGCATAGTTTAGGAGATATGAGCAAAACAAGTTTTTCATATAAAAATTTCAAATTTTTCAGAATTTGGATGGAATTCAATTTTTTGAGGGTGGTCATGAATTAAGCTCCTTTTCGCTCTAGGACGCATAGTTTAGGAGATATGAGCAAACAAGTTTTTCATATAAAAATTTCAATTTTTCCATGATTTGGATGAAATTTTCAATTTTTTGGGGGTGGTCATGAATTAAGCTCCTTTTCGCTCTAGGACGCATAGTTTAGGAGATATGAGCAAAACAAGTTTTTCATATAAAAATTAAAATTTTTTCAGGATTTGGAAGGAATTTTCGATTTTTGGGGGTGGTCATGAATTAAGGTCCTTTTCGCTCTAGGACGCATAGTTTAGGAGATATGAGCAAAACAAGTTTTTCATATAAAAATTTCAATTTTTTCAGGTTTTGGATGGAATTTTCGATTTTTTGGGGATGGTCATGAATTAAGCTCCTTTTCGCTCTAAAAAGCATAGTTTAGGAGATATGATCAAAACAAGTTTTTCATATAAAAATTTCAATTTTTTCAGGATTTGGAAGGAATTTTCGATTTTTTTGGGGGTGGTCATGAATTAAGCTCCTTTTCGCTCTAGGACGCATAGTTTAGGAGATATGAGCAAAACAAGTTTTTCATATAAAAATTTCAATTTTTTCAGGATTTGTAAGGAATTTTCGATTTTTTGGGGGTGGTCATGAATTAAGCTCCTTTTCGCTCTAGGACGCATAGTTTAGGAGATATGAGCAAAACAAGTTTTTCATATAAAAATTTTAATTTTTTTGGGATTTGGATGGAATTTTCGATTTTTTGAGGGTGGCATAGTTTAGGAGATATGAGCAAAACAAGTTTTTCATATAAAAATTTTAATTTTTATACCCACCACCATAGAATGGTGATGGGGGTATAATAAGTTTGTCATTCCGTTTGTAACACATCGAAATATCGATTTCCGACTATATAAAGTATATATATTCTTGATCAGGGAGAAATTCTAAGACGATATAACGATGTCCGTCTGTCCGTCTGTCTGTCTGTCTGTCTGTCTGTTGTAATCACGCTACAGTCTTCAATAATGAAGCAACCGTGCTGAAATTTTGCACAAACTCGTCTTTTGTCTGCAGGCAGGTCAAGTTCGAAGATGGGCTATATCGGTCCAGGTTTTGATATAGTCCCTATATAAACCGACCTCCCGATTTGGGGTCTTGGGCTTATAGAAATCGTAGTTTTTATCCAATTTGCCTGAAATTTGAAATCTAGAGGTATTTTATGACTATAAAGAGGTGTGCCAAAAATGGTGAGTATCGGTCCATGTTTTGGTATAGCCCCGATATAGACCGATCTCCCGATTTTACTTCTTGGGCTTGTAGAAACCGCAGTTTTTATTCAATTTACTTGAAATTGGAAATCTAGAGGTATTGTAGGACCACAAATACGTGTGCCAAAAATTGTGAGTATCGGTCCATGTTTTGGTATGGTCCCCATATAAAACGACCTCCCGATTTGAGGTCTTGGGCTTATAGAAATCGTAGTTTTTATCCAATTTGCGTGAAATTTGAAATCTAGAGGTATTTTATGACCATAAAGAGGTGTGCCAAAAATTGTGAGTATCGGTCCATATTTTGGTATAGCCCCCATATAGACCTATCTCCCGATTTTACTTCTTTGGCTGATAGAAACAGCAGTTTTTATTCAATTTACCTGAAATTGGAAATCTAGAGGTATTGTAGGACCACAAATACGTGTGCCAAAAATTGTGAGTATCGGTCCATGTTTTGGTATGGTCCCCATATAAAACGACCTCCCGATTTGGGGTCTTGGGCTTATAGAAATCGTAGTTTTTATCCAATTTGCCTGAAGTTTGAAATCTAGAGGTATTTTATGACCGTAAAGAGGTGTGCCAAAAATTGTGAGTATCGGTCCATATTTTGGTATAGCCCCCATATAGACCTATCTCCCGATTTGACTTCTTTGGCTTATAGAAACCGCAGTTTTTATTCAATTTACCTGAAATTGGAAATCTAGAGGTATTGTAGGACCACAAATACGTGTGCCAAAAATTGTGAGTATCGGTCCAAATTTTGGTATAGCCCCCATATAGACCGATTTCCCGATTTTACTTCTTGGGCTTCTAGAATCTGAAGTTTTTATCCTATTTGCCTGAAATTGGAAATCTAGAGGTATTTTCGGGTCATAAAGAGGTGTGCCGAAAACGGTGAGTATCGGTCCATATTTTAGTATAGCCCCCATAAGAACGATCTCCCGATTTATCTCCTTGGGTTTCTAGAAACCGTAGTTTTTATCTGATTTGCCTGAATTTGTAAATATTCTGATATTTTAGGCTCACAAAAACGTGTATCGGATTAAGTTTTTATCGGTCCATTTGATAATGCCTCCATATAGACCGACTTCACTTCTTGACGGTGTAGAAGGCGCACTGATCATGAAAATTGCTTGAAACTCAATGTAAAATTTTCAGATTTTACTTCCACAGATTTAAGATTTCAAATTAAGACGTTATTTTATAATTTTCTTGCACACTTACAAGAGATGTTAATGATTCCTCTAAAACTCAAACAAAAATGGTTCTTATAAATCCAGAATCTGATATAGTCCTCATAGGTGAAAGCTTTAAATTTATCTTCGGGAAGTGTCCTCAAGTCCTCAAGCCCTCCTGAAATTTCAAAGGAAACCCTAATATTTGGTTCATGGTGGTGGGTATTTAAAATTCGGCCCGGCCGAACTTAGTGCTGTATATACTTGTTTTTGGATTTGGATGGAATTTTCGTTTTTTTGGGGGTGGTCATGAATTAAGCTCCTTTTCGCTCTAGGACGCATAGGTTAGAAGATATGAGCAAAACAAGTTTTTCATTTAAAAATTTCAAATTTTTCAGGATTTGAATGGAATTCAATTTTTTGAGGGTGGTCATGAATTAAGCTCCTTTTCGCTCTAGGACGCATAGTTTAGGAGATATGAGCAAAACAAGTTTTTCATATAAAAATTTCAATTTTTCAGGATTTGGATGGAATTTTCGATTTTTTGGGGGTGGTCATGAATTAAGCTCCTTTTCGCTCTAGGACGCATAGTTTAGAAGATATGAGCAAAACAAGTTTTTCATTTAAAAATTTCAAATTTTTCAGGATTTGGATGGAATTTTCGATTTTTTGGGGGTGGTCATGAATTAAGCTCCTTTTCGCTCTAGGACGCATAGTTTAGGAGATATGAGCAAAACAAGTTTTTCATATAAAAATTTTAATTTTTTTGGAATTTGGATGGAATTTTCAATTTTTTGGGGGTGGTCATGAATTAAGCTCCTTTTCGCTCTAGGACGCATAGTTTAGGAGATATGAGCAAAACAAGTTTTTTATATAAAAATTTTAATTTTTTTCAGAATTTGGATGGAATTTTCGATTTTTTGGGGGTGGTCATGAATTAAGCTTCTTTTCGCTCTAGGACGCATAGTTTAGGAGATATGAGCAAAACAAGTTTTTCATATAAAAATTGTAATTTTTTTGGGATTTGGATGGAATTTTCGATGTTTTGGGGGTGGTCATGAATTAAGCTCCTTTTCGCTCTAGGACGCATAGTTTAGGAGATATGAGCAAAACAAGTTTTTCATATAAAAATTTCAATTTTTCCATGATTTTGATAGAATTTTCAATTTTTTGGGGGTGGTCATGAATTAAGGTCCTTTTCGCTCTAGGACGCATAGTTTAGGAGATATGAGCAAAACAAGTTTTTCATACAAAAATTTCAATTTTTTCAGGATTTGTAAGGAATTTTCGATTTTTTGGGGGTGGTCATGAATTAAGCTCCTTTTCGCTCTAGGACGCATAGTTTAGGAGATATGAGCAAAACAAGTTTTTCATATAAAAATTTTAATTTTTTTTGGATTTGGATGGAATTTTCAATTTTTTGAGGGTGGTCATGAATTAAGCTCCTTTTCGCTCTAGGACGCATAGTTTAGGAGATATGAGCAAAACAAGTTTTTCATATAAAAATTTTAATTTTTTTGGGATTTGGATGGAATTTTCGATTTTTTGGGGGTGGTCATGAATTAAGCTTCTTTTCGCTCTAGGACGCATAGGTTAGAAGATATGAGCAAAACAAGTTTTTCATTTAAAAATTTCAATTTTTTCAGGATTTGAAAGGAATTTTCCATTTTTTGGGGGTGGTCATGAATTAAGCTCCTTTTCGCTCTAGGACGCATAGTTTAGGAGATATGAGCAAAACAAGTTTTTCATATAAAAATTTCAATTTTTCCATGATTTGGATAGAATTTTCAATTTTTTTGGGGGTGGTCATGAATTAAGCTCCTTTTCGCTCTAGGACGCATAGTTTAGGAGATATGAGCAAAACAAGTTATTCATATACAAATTTCAATTTTTTCAGGATTTGTAAGGAATTTTCGATTTTTTGGGGGTGGTCATGAATTAAGCTCCTTTTCGCTCTAGGACGTATAGTTTAGGAGATATGAGCAAAACAAGTTTTTCATATAAAAATTTTAATTTTTTCAGGATTTGGAAGGAATTTTCGTTTTTTTTGCGGGTGGTCATGAATTAAGCTCCTTTTCGCTCTAGGACGCATAGTTTAGGAGATATGAGCAAAACAAGTTTTTCATATAAAAATTTTAATTTTTTTGGGATTTGGATGGAATTTTCGATTTTTTGGGAGTGGTCATGAATTAAGCTTCTTTTCGCTCTAGGACGCATAGTTTAGGAGATATGAGCAAAACAAGTTTTTCATATAAAAATTTCAATTTTTTCAGGATTTGTAAGGAATTTTCCATTTTTTGGGGGTGGTCATGAATTAAGCTCCTTTTCGCTCTAGGACGCATAGTTTAGGAGATATGAGCAAAACAAGTTTTTCATATAAAAATTTAATTTTTTTCAGGATTTGGAAGGAATTTTCGTTTTTTTGGGGGTGGTCATGAATTAAGCTCCTTTTCGCTCTAGGACGCATAGTTCAGGAGATATGAGCAAAACAAGTTTTTCATATAAAAATTTTAATTTTTTTGGGATTTGGATGGAATTTTCGATTTTTTGGGGGTGGTCATGGACGCATAGGTTAGAAGATATGAGCAAAACAAGTTTTTCATTTAAAAATTTCAAATTTTTCAGGATTTGGATGGAATTCAATTTTTTGAGGGTGGTCATGAATTAAGCTCCTTTTCGCTCTAGGACGCATAGTTTAGGAGATATGAGCAAAACAAGTTTTTCATATAAAAATTTCAATTTTTCCATGATTTGGATGAAATTTTCAATTTTTTGGCGGTGGTCATGAATTAAGCTCCTTTTCGCTCTAGGACGCATAGTTTAATTTCAATTTTTTCAGGATTTGTAAGGAATTTTCGATTTTTTGGGGGTGGTCATGAATTAAGCTCCTTTTCGCTCTAGGACGCATAGTTTAGGAGATATGAGCAAAACAAGTTTTTCATATAAAAATTTAAATTTGTTCAGGATTTGGAAGGAATTTTCGTTTTTTTGGGGGTGGTCATGAATTAAGCTCCTTTTCGCTCTAGGACGCATAGTTTAGGAGATATGAGCAAAACAAGTTTTTCATATAAAAATTTTAATTTTTTTGGGATTTGGATGGAATTTTCGATTTTTTGGGGGTGGTCATGAATTAAGCTCCTTTTCGCTCTAGGACGCATAGTTTAGGAGATATGAGCAAAACAAGTTTTTCATATAAAAATTTTAATTTTTTTTTGGGATTTGGATGGAATTTTCGATTTTTTGGGGGTGGTCATGAATTAAGCTCCTTTTCGCTCTAGGACGCATAGTTTAGGAGATATGAGCAAAACAAGTTTTTCATATAAAAATTTCAATTTTTTCAGGATTTGTAAGGAATTTTCGATTTTTTGGGGGTGGTCATGAATTAAGCTCCTTTTCGCTCTAGGACGCATAGTTTAGGAGATATGAGCAAAACAAGTTTTTCATATAAAAATTTAAATTTTTTCAGGATTTGGAAGGAATTTTCGTTTTTTTGGGGGTGGTCATGAATTAAGCTCCTTTTCGCTCTAGGACGCATAGTTTAGGAGATATGAGCAAAACAAGTTTTTCATATAAAAATTTAAATTTGTTCAGGATTTGGAAGGAATTTTCGTTTTTTTGGGGGTGGTCATGAATTAAGCTCCTTTTCGCTCTAGGACGCATAGTTTAGGAGATATGAGCAAAACAAGTTTTTCATATAAAAATTTTAATTTTTTTGGGATTTGGATGGTATTTTCGATTTTTTGGGGGTGGTCATGAATTAAGCTCCTTTTCGCTCTAGGACGCATAGTTTAGGAGATATGAGCAAAACAAGTTTTTCATATAAAAATTTTAATTTTTTTTGGGATTTGGATGGAATTTTCGATTTTTTGGGGGTGGTCATGAATTAAGCTCCTTTTCGCTCTAGGACGCATAGTTTAGGAGATATGAGCAAAACAAGTTTTTCATATAAAAATTTCAATTTTTTTAGGATTTGTAAGGAATTTTCGATTTTTTGGGGGTGGTCATGAATTAAGCTCCTTTTCGCTCTAGGACGCATAGTTTAGGAGATATGAGCAAAACAAGTTTTTCATATAAAAATTTAAATTTTTTCAGGATTTGGAAGGAATTTTCGTTTTTTTTGGGGGTGGTCATGAATTAAGCTCCTTTTCGCTCTAGGACGCATAGTTTAGGAGATATGAGCAAAACAAGTTTTTCATATAAAAATTTTAATTTTTTTGGGATTTGGATGGAATTTTCGATTTTTTCAGGGTGGTCATGAATTAAGCTCCTTTTCGCTCTAGGACGCATAGTTTAGGAGATATGAGCAAAACAAGTTTTTCATATAAAAATTTTAATTTTTTTGGGATTTGGATGGAATTTTCGATTTTTTGAGGGTGGTCATGAATTAAGCTCCTTTTCGCTCTAGGACGCATAGTTTAGGAGATATGAGCAAAACAAGTTTTTCATTTAAAAATTTCAAATTTTTCAGGATTTGGATGGAATTTTCGATTTTTTGAGGGTGGTCATGAATTAAGCTCCTTTTCGCTCTAGGACGCATAGTTTAGGAGATATGAGCAAAACAAGTTTTTCATATAAAAATTTTAATTTTTTTGGGATTTGGATGGAATTTTCGATTTTTTGGGGGTGGTCATGAATTAAGCTTCTTTTCGCTCTAGGACGCATAGGTTAGAAGATATGAGCAAAACAAGTTTTTCATTTAAAAATTTCAAATTTTTCAGGATTTGGATGGAATTCAATTTTTTGAGGGTGGTCATGAATTAAGCTCCTGTTCGCTCTAGGACGCATAGTTTAGGAGATATGAGCAAAACAAGTTTTTCATATAAAAATTTCAATTTTTCCATGATTTGGATGAAATTTTCAATTTTTTGGGGGTGGTCATGAATTAAGCTCCTTTTCGCTCTAGGACGCATAGTTTAGGAGATATGAGCAAAACAAGTTTTTCATATAAAAATTAAAATTTTTTCAGGATTTGGAAGGAATTTTCGATTTTTGGGGGTGGTCATGAATTAAGGTCCTTTTCGCTCTAGGACGCATAGTTTAGGAGATATGAGCAAAACAAGTTTTTCATATAAAAATCTCAATTTTTTCAGGTTTTGGATGGAATTTTCAATTTTTTGGGGGTGGTCATGAATTAAGCTCCTTTTCGCTCTTGGACGCATAGTTTAGGAGATATGAGCAAAACAAGTTTTTCATATAAAAATTTTAATTTTTTTGGGATTTGGATGGAATTTTCAATTTTTTGAGGGTGGTCATGAATTAAGCTCCTTTTCGCTCTAGGACGCATAGTTTATGAGCAAAACAAGTTTTTTAATTTTTTTGGGATTTGGATGGAATTTTCGATTTTTTCAGGGTGGTCATGAATTAAGCTCCTTTTTGCTCTAGGACGCATAGTTTAGGAGATATGAGCAAAACAAGTTTTTCATATAAAAATTTCAATTTTTTTGGGATTTGGATGGAATTTTCAATTTTTTGAGGGTGGTCATGAATTAAGCTCCTTTTCGCTCTAGGACGCATAGTTTAGGAGATATGAGCAAAACAAGTTTTTCATATAAAAATTTAAATTTTTTCAGGATTTGGAAGGAATTTTCGTTTTTTTGGGGGTGGTCATGAATTAAGCTCCTTTTCGCTCTAGGACGCATAGTTTAGGAGATATGAGCAAAACAAGTTTTTCATATAAAAATTTTAATTTTTTTGGGATTTGGATGGAATTTTCGATTTTTTCAGGGTGGTCATGAATTAAGCTCCTTTTCGCTCTAGGACGCATAGTTTAGGAGATATGAGCAAAACAAGTTTTTCATATAAAAATTTTAATTTTTTTGGGATTTGGATGGAATTTTCAATTTTTTGAGGGTGGTCATGAATTAAGCTCCTTTTCGCTCTAGGACGCATAGTTTAGGAGATATGAGCAAAACAAGTTTTTCATATAAAAATTTTAATTTTTTTGGGATTTGGATGGAATTTTCGATTTTTTGGGGGTGGTCATGAATTAAGCTCCTTTTCGCTCTAGGACGCATAGTTTAGGAGATATGAGCAAAACAATTTTTTAATATAAAAATTTTAATTTTTTTGGGATTTGGATGGAATTTTCGATTTTTTGGGGGTGGTCATGAATTAAGCTCCTTTTCGCTCTAGGACGCATAGTTTAGGAGATATGAGCAAAACAAGCTTTTCATATAAAAATTTTAATTTTTTTGGGATTTGGATGGAATTTTCGATTTTTTGGGGGTGGTCATGAATTAAGCTTCTTTTCGCTCTAGGAAGCATAGTTTAGGAGATATGATCAAAACAAGTTTTTCATATAAAAATTACAATTTTTTCAGGATTTGGAAAGAATTTTCGATTTTTTGGGGGTGGTCATGAATTAAGCTCCTTTTCGCTCTAGGACGCATAGTTTAGGAGATATGAGCAAAACAAGTTTTTCATATAAAAATTTCAATTTTTTTGGGATTTGGATGGAATTTTCGATTTTTTGGGGGTGGTCATGAATTAAGCTTCTTTTCGCTCTAGGACGCATAGGTTAGAAGATATGAGCAAAACAAGTTTTTCATTTAAAAATTTCAAATTTTTCAGGATTTGGATGGAATTCAATTTTTTGAGGGTGGTCATGAATTAAGCTCCTGTTCGCTCTAGGACGCATAGTTTAGGAGATATGAGCAAAACAAGTTTTTCATATAAAAATTTCAATTTTTCCATGATTTGGATGAAATTTTCAATTTTTTGGGGGTGGTCATGAATTAAGCTCCTTTTCGCTCTAGGACGCATAGTTTAGGAGATATGAGCAAAACAAGTTTTTCATATAAAAATTAAAATTTTTTTCAGGATTTGGAAGGAATTTTCGATTTTTGGGGGTGGTCATGAATTAAGGTCCTTTTCGCTCTAGGACGCATAGTTTAGGAGATATGAGCAAAACAAGTTTTTCATATAAAAATTTCAATTTTTTCAGGTTTTGGATGGAATTTTCAATTTTTTGGGGGTGGTCATGAATTAAGCTCCTTTTCGCTCTAGGACGCATAGTTTAGGAGATATGAGCAAAACAAGTTTTTCATATAAAAATTTCAATTTTTTCAGGATTTGAAAGGAATTTTCGATTTTTTGAGGGTGGTCATGAATTAAGCTCATTTTCGCTCTAGGACGCATAGTTTAGGAGATATGAGCAAAACAAGTTTTTCATATAAAAATTTCAATTTTTTCAGGATTTGTAAGGAATTTTCGATTTTTTGGGGGTGGTCATGAATTAAGCTCCTTTTCGCTCTAGGACGCATAGTTTAGGAGATATGAGCAAAACAAGTTTTTCATATAAAAATTTAAATTTTTTCAGGATTTGGAAGGAATTTTCGTTTTTTTGGGGGTGGTCATGAATTAAGCTCCTTTTCGCTCTAGGACGCATAGTTTAGGAGATATGAGCAAAACAAGTTTTTCATATAAAAATTTTAATTTTTTTGGGATTTGGATGGAATTTTCGATTTTTTCAGGGTGGTCATGAATTAAGCTCCTTTTCGCTCTAGGACGCATAGTTTAGGAGATATGAGCAAAACAAGTTTTTCATATAAAAATTTTAATTTTTTTGGGATTTGGATGGAATTTTCGATTTTTTGGGGGTGGTCATGAATTAAGCTCCTTTTCGCTCTAGGACGCATAGTTTAGGAGATATGAGCAAAACAAGTTTTTCATATAAAAATTTTAATTTTTTTGGGATTTGGATGGAATTTTCGATTTTTTGGGGGTGGTCATGAATTAAGCTTCTTTTCGCTCTAGGAAGCATAGTTTAGGAGATATGATCAAAACAAGTTTTTCATATAAAAATTACAATTTTTTCAGGATTTGGAAAGAATTTTCGATTTTTTGGGGGTGGTCATGAATTAAGCTCCTTTTCGCTCTAGGACGCATAGTTTAGGAGATATGAGCAAAACAAGTTTTTCATTTAAAAATTTCAAATTTTTCAGGATTTGGATGGAATTTTCGATTTTTTGAGGGTGGTCATGAATTAAGCTCCTTTTCGCTCTAGGACGCATAGTTTAGGAGATATGAGCAAAACAAGTTTTTCATATAAAAATTTTAATTTTTTTGGGATTTGGATGGAGATATGAGCAAAACAAGTTTTTCATATAAAAATTTTAATTTTTTTGGGATTTGGATGGAATTTTCGATTTTTTGGGGGTCGTCATGAATTAAGCTTCTTTTCGCTCTAGGACGCATAGGTTAGAAGATATGAGCAAAACAAGTTTTTCATTTAAAAATTTCAAATTTTTCAGGATTTGGATGGAATTCAATTTTTTGAGGGTGGTCATGAATTAAGCTCCTGTTCGCTCTAGGACGCATAGTTTAGGAGATATGAGCAAAACAAGTTTTTCATATAAAAATTTCAATTTTTCCATGATTTGGATGAAATTTTCAATTTTTTGGGGGTGGTCATGAATTAAGCTCCTTTTCGCTCTAGGACGCATAGTTTAGGAGATATGAGCAAAACAAGTTTTTCATATAAAAATTAAAATTTTTTCAGGATTTGGAAGGAATTTTCGATTTTTGGGGGTGGTCATGAATTAAGGTCCTTTTCGCTCTAGGACGCATAGTTTAGGAGATATGAGCAAAACAAGTTTTTCATATAAAAATTTCAATTTTTTCAGGTTTTGGATGGAATTTTCAATTTTTTGGGGGTGGTCATGAATTAAGCTCCTTTTCGCTCTAGGACGCATAGTTTAGGAGATATGAGCACAACAAGTTTTTCATATAAAAATTTCAATTTTTTCAGGATTTGAAAGGAATTTTCGATTTTTTGAGGGTGGTCATGAATTAAGCTCATTTTCGCTCTAGGACGCATAGTTTAGGAGATATGAGCAAAATAAGTTTTTCATATAAAAATTTTAATTTTTTTGGGATTTGGATGGAATTTTCAATTTTTTGAGGGTGGTCATGAATTAAGCTCCTTTTCGCTCTAGGACGCATAGTTTATGAGCAAAACAAGTTTTTCATATAAAAATTTTAATTTTTTTGGGATTTGGATGGAATTTTCGATTTTTTGGGGGTGGTCATGAATTAAGCTTCTTTTCGCTCTAGGAAGCATAGTTTAGGAGATATGATCAAAAAAAGTTTTTCATATAAAAATTTCAATTTTTTCAGGATTTGGAAGGAATTTTCGATTTTTTGGGGGTGGTCATGAATTAAGCTCTTTTTCGCTCTAGGACGCATAGTTTAGGAGATATGAGCAAAACAAGTTTTTCATATAAAAATTTCAATTTTTTCAGGTTTTGGATGGAATTTTCAATTTTTTTTTTCATATAAAAATTTTAATTTTTTTGGGATTTGGATGGAATTTTCGATTTTTTGGGGGTGGTCATGAATTAAGCTCCTTTTCGCTCTAGGACGCATAGTTTAGGAGATATGAGCAAAACAAGTTTTTCATATAAAAATTTTAATTTTTTTGGGTTTTGGATGGAATTTTCGATTTTTTGGGGGTGGTCATGAATTAAGCTTCTTTTCGCTCTAGGAAGCATAGTTTAGGAGATATGATCAAAACAAGTTTTTCATATAAAAATTTCAATTTTTTCAGGATTTGGAAGGAATTTTCGATTTTTTGGGGGTGGTCATGAATTAAGCTCCTTTTCGCTCTAGGACGCATAGTTTAGGAGATATGAGCAAAACAAGTTTTTCATATAAAAATTTCAATTTTTTCAGGATTTGTAAGGAATTTTCGATTTTTTGGTGGTCATGAATTAAGCTCCTTTTCGCTCTAGGACGCATAGTTTAGGAGATATGAGCAAAACAAGTTTTTCATATAAAAATTTAAATTTTTTCAGGATTTGGATGGAATTTTCGTTTTTTTGGGGGTGGTCATGAATTAAGCTCCTTTTCGCTCTAGGACGCATAGTTTAGGAGATATGAGCAAAACAAGTTTTTCATATAAAAATTTTAATTTTTTGGGATTTGGATGGAATTTTCGATTTTTTGAGGGTGGTCATGAATTAAGCTCCTTTTCGCTCTAGGACGCATAGTTTAGGAGATATGAGCAAAACAAGTTTTTCATATAAAAATTTTAATTTTTTTGGGATTTGGATGGAATTTTCGATTTTTTGAGGGTGGTCATGAATTAAGCTCCTTTTCGCTCTAGGACGCATAGTTTAGGAGATATGAGCAAAACAAGTTTTTCATATAAAAATTTTAATTTTTTTGGGATTTGGATGGAATTTTCGATTTTTTGGGGGTGGTCATGAATTAAGCTCCTTTTCGCTCTAGGACGCATAGTTTAGGAGATATGAGCAAAACAAGTTTTTCATATAAAAATTTCAATTTTTCCATGATTTGGATGAAATTTTCAATTTTTTGGGGGCGGTCATGAATTAAGCTCCTTTTCGCTCTAGTTTAGGAGATATGAGCAAAACAAGTTTTTCATATAAAAATTTAAATTTTTTCAGGATTTGGAAGGAATTTTCGTTTTTTTGGGGGTGGTCATGAATTAAGCTCCTTTTCGCTCTAGGACGCATAGTTTAGGAGTTATGAGCAAAACAAGTTTTTCATATAAAAATTTTAATTTTTTTGGGATTTGGATGGAATTTTCGATTTTTTGAGGGTGGTCATGAATTAAGCTCCTTTTCGCTCTAGGACGCATAGTTTAGGAGATATGAGCAAAACAAGTTTTTCATATAAAAATTTCAATTTTTTCAGGATTTGGAAGGAATTTTCGATTTTGTGAGGGTGGTCATGAATTAAGCTCCTTTTCGCTCTAGGACGCATAGTTTAGGAGATATGAGCAAAACAAGTTTTTCATATAAAAATTTTAATTTTTTTGGGATTTGGATGGAATTTTCGATTTTTTGAGGGTGGTCATGAATTAAGCTCCTTTTCGCTCTAGGACGCATAGTTTAGGAGATATGAGCAAAACAAGTTTTTCATATAAAAATTTTAATTTTTTTGGGATTTGGATGGAATTTTCGATTTTTTGAGGGTGGTCATGAATTAAGCTCCTTTTCGCTCTAGGACGCATAGTTTAGGAGATATGAGCAAAACAAGTTTTTCATATAAAAATTTTAATTTTTTTGGGATTTGGATGGAATTTTCGATTTTTTGAGGGTGGTCATGAATTAAGCTCCTTTTCGCTCTAGGACGCATAGTTTAGGAGATATGAGCAAAACAAGTTTTTCATATGAAAATTTTAATTTTTTTGGGATTTGGATGGAATTTTCGATTTTTTGGGGGTGGTCATGAATTAAGCTCCTTTTCGCTCTAGGACGCATAGTTTAGGAGATATGAGCAAAACAAGTTTTTCATATAAAAATTTCAATTTTTTCAGGATTTGTAAGGAATTTTCGATTTTTTGGGGGTGGTAATGAATTAAGCTCCTTTTCGCTCTAGGACGCATAGTTTAGGAGATATGAGCAAAACAAGTTTTTCATATAAAAATTTAAATTTTTTCAGGATTTGGAAGGAATTTTCGTTTTTTTGGGGGTGGTCATGAATAAAGCTTCTTTTCGCTCTAGGACGCATAGGTTAGAAGATATGAGCAAAACAAGTTTTTCATTTAAAAATTTCAAATTTTTCAGGATTTGGATGGAATTCAATTTTTTGAGGGTGGTCATGAATTAAGCTCCTTTTCGCTCTAGGACGCATAGTTTAGGAGATATGAGCAAAACAAGTTTTTCATATAAAAATTTCAATTTTTCCATGATTTGGATGAAATTTTCAATTTTTTGGGGGCGGTCATGAATTAAGCTCCTTTTCGCTCTAGTTTAGGAGATATGAGCAAAACAAGTTTTTCATATAAAAATTTAAATTTTTTCAGGATTTGGAAGGAATTTTCGTTTTTTTGGGGGTGGTCATGAATTAAGCTCCTTTTCGCTCTAGGACGCATAGTTTAGGAGTTATGAGCAAAACAAGTTTTTCATATAAAAATTTTAATTTTTTTGGGATTTGGATGGAATTTTCGATTTTTTGAGGGTGGTCATGAATTAAGCTCCTTTTCGCTCTAGGACGCATAGTTTAGGAGATATGAGCAAAACAAGTTTTTCATATAAAAATTTCAATTTTTTCAGGATTTGGAAGGAATTTTCGATTTTGTGAGGGTGGTCATGAATTAAGCTCCTTTTCGCTCTAGGACGCATAGTTTAGGAGATATGAGCAAAACAAGTTTTTCATATAAAAATTTTAATTTTTTTGCGATTTGGATGGAATTTTCGATTTTTTGGGGGTGGTCATGAATTAAGCTCCTTTTCGCTCTAGGAAGCATAGTTTAGGAGATATGATCAAAACAAGTTTTTCATATAAAAATTTCAATTTTTTCAGGATTTGGAAGGAATTTTCGATTTTTTGGGGGTGGTCATGAATTAAGCTCCTTTTCGCTCTAGGACGCATAGTTTAGGAGATATGAGCAAAACAAGTTTTTCATATAAAAATTTCAATTTTTTCAGGATTTGTAAGGAATTTTCGATTTTTTGGGGGTGGTCATGAATTAAGCTCCTTTTCGCTCTAGGACGCATAGTTTAGGAGATATGAGCAAAACAAGTTTTTCATATAAAAATTTCAATTTTTTCAGGATTTGGAAGGAATTTTCGATTTTTTGGGGGTGGTCATGAATTAAGCTTCTTTTCGCTCTAGGAAACATAGTTTAGGAGATATGATCAAAACAAGTTTTTCATATAAAAATTTCAATTTTTTCAGGATTTGGAAGGAATTTTCGATTTTTTGGGGGTGGTCATGAATTAAGCTCCTTTTCGCTCTAGGACGCATAGTTTAGGAGATATGAGCAAAACAAGTTTTTCATATAAAAATTTCAGTTTTTTCTGGATTTGTAAGGAATTTTCGATTTTTTGGGGGTGGTCATGAATTAAGCTCCTTTTCGCTCTAGGACGCATAGTTTAGGAGATATGAGCAAAACAAGTTTTTCATATAAAAATTTTAATTTTTTCAGGATTTGTAAGGAATTTTCGATTTTTTGGGGGTGGTCATGAATTAAGCTCCTTTTCGCTCTAGTTTAGGAGATATGAGCAAAACAAGTTTTTCATATAAAAATTTTAATTTTTTCAGGATTTGGAAGGAATTTTCGATTTTTGGGGGTGGTCATGAATTAAGCTCCTTTTCGGTCTAGGAAGCATAGTTTAGGAGATATGATCAAAACAAGTTTTTCATATAAAAATTTCAATTTTTTCAGGATTTGTAAGGATTTTTCGATTTTTTGGGGGTGGTCATGAATTAAGCTCCTTTTCGCTCTAGGACGCATAGTTTAGGAGATATGAGCAAAACAAGTTTTTCATATAAAAATTAAATTTTTTTCAGGATTTGGAAGGAATTTTCGTTTTTTTGGGGGTGGTCATGAATTAAGCTCCTTTTCGCTCTAGGACGCATAGTTTAGGAGTTATGAGCAAAACAAGTTTTTCATATAAAAATTTTAATTTTTTTGGGATTTGGATGGAATTTTCGATTTTTTGAGGGTGGTCATGAATTAAGCTCCTTTTCGCTCTAGGACGCATAGTTTAGGAGATATGAGCAAAACAAGTTTTTCATATAAAAATTTCAATTTTTTCAGGATTTGGAAGGAATTTTCGATTTTGTGAGGGTGGTCATGAATTAAGCTCCTTTTCGCTCTAGGACGCATAGTTTAGGAGATATGAGCAAAACAAGTTTTTCATATAAAAATTTTAATTTTTTTGCGATTTGGATGGAATTTTCGATTTTTTGGGGGTGGTCATGAATTAAGCTCCTTTTCGCTCTAGGAAGCATAGTTTAGGAGATATGATCAAAACAAGTTTTTCATATAAAAATTTCAATTTTTTCAGGATTTGGAAGGAATTTTCGATTTTTTGGGGGTGGTCATGAATTAAGCTCCTTTTCGCTCTAGGACGCATAGTTTAGGAGATATGAGCAAAACAAGTTTTTCATATAAAAATTTCAATTTTTTCAGGATTTGTAAGGAATTTTCGATTTTTTGGGGGTGGTCATGAATTAAGCTCCTTTTCGCTCTAGGACGCATAGTTTAGGAGATATGAGCAAAACAAGTTTTTCATATAAAAATTTCAATTTTTTCAGGATTTGGAAGGAATTTTCGATTTTTTGGGGGTGGTCATGAATTAAGCTTCTTTTCGCTCTAGGAAACATAGTTTAGGAGATATGATCAAAACAAGTTTTTCATATAAAAATTTCAATTTTTTCAGGATTTGGAAGGAATTTTCGATTTTTTGGGGGTGGTCATGAATTAAGCTCCTTTTCGCTCTAGGACGCATAGTTTAGGAGATATGAGCAAAACAAGTTTTTCATATAAAAATTTCAGTTTTTTCAGGATTTGTAAGGAATTTTCGATTTTTTGGGGGTGGTCATGAATTAAGCTCCTTTTCGCTCTAGGACGCATAGTTTAGGAGATATGAGCAAAACAAGTTTTTCATATAAAAATTTTAATTTTTTCAGGATTTGTAAGGAATTTTCGATTTTTTGGGGGTGGTCATGAATTAAGCTCCTTTTCGCTCTAGTTTAGGAGATATGAGCAAAACAAGTTTTTCATATAAAAATTTTAATTTTTTCAGGATTTGGAAGGAATTTTCGATTTTTTGGGGGTGGTCATGAATTAAGCTCCTTTTCGGTCTAGGAAGCATAGTTTAGGAGATATGATCAAAACAAGTTTTTCATATAAAAATTTCAATTTTTTCAGGATTTGTAAGGATTTTTCGATTTTTTGGGGGTGGTCATGAATTAAGCTCCTTTTCGCTCTAGGACGCATAGTTTAGGAGATATGAGCAAAACAAGTTTTTCATATAAAAATTAAATTTTTTTCAGGATTTGGAAGGAATTTTCGTTTTTTTGGGGGTGGTCATGAATTAAGCTCCTTTTCGCTCTAGGACGCATAGTTTAGGAGATATGAGCAAAACAGTTTTTCATATAAAAATTTCAATTTTTTCAGGATTTGTAAGGAATTTTCGATTTTTTGGGGGTGGTCATGAATTAAGCTCCTTTTCGCTCTAGGACGCATAGTTTAGGAGATATGAGCAAAACAAGTTTTTCATATAAAAATTTTAATTTTTTCAGGATTTGGAAGGAATTTTCGTTTTTTTGGGGGTGGTCATGAATTAAGCTCCTTTTCGCTCTAGGACGCATAGTTTAGGAGATATGAGCAAAACAAGTTTTTCATATAAAAATTTTAATTTTTTTGGGATTTGGATGGAATTTTCGATTTTTTGGGGGTGGTCATGAATTAAGCTCCTTTTCGGTCTAGGAAGCATAGTTTAGGAGAAATGATCAAAACAAGTTTTTCATATAAAAATTTCAATTTTTTCAGGATTTGTAAGGAATTTTCGATTTTTTGGGGGTGGTCATGAATTAAGCTCCTTTTCGCTCTAGGACGCATAGTTTAGGAGATTTGAGCAAAACAAGTTTTTCATATAAAAATTTTAATTTTTTTGGGATTTGGATGGAATTTTCGATTTTTTGGGGGTGGTCATGAATTAAGCTCCTTTTCGCTCTAGGAAGCATAGTTTAGGAGATATGAGCAAAACAAGTTTTTCATATAAAAATTTCAATTTTTTCAGGATTTGTAAGGAATTTTCGATTTTTTGGGGGTGGTCATGAATTAAGCTCCTTTTCGCTCTAGGACGCATAGTTTAGGAGATATGAGCAAAACAAGTTTTTCATATAAAAATTTCAATTTTTTCAGGTTTTGGATCGAATTTTCGATTTTTTGGGGGTGGTCATGAATTAAGCTCCTTTTCGCTCTAGGACGCATAGTTTAGGAGATATGATCAAAACAAGTTTTTCATATAAAAATTTCAATTTTTTCAGGATTTGTAAGGAATTTTCGATTTTTTGGGGGTGGTCATGAATTAAGCTTCTTTTCGCTCTAGGACGCATAGGTTAGAAGATATGAGCAAAACAAGTTTTTCATTTAAAAATTTCAAATTTTTCAGGATTTGGATGGAATTCAATTTTTTGAGGGTGGTCATGAATTAAGCTCATTTTCGCTCTAGGACGCATAGTTTAGGAGATATGAGCAAAACAAGTTTTTCATATAAAAATTTCAATTTTTCCATGATTTGGATGAAATTTTCAACTTTTTGGGGGTGGTCATGAATTAAGCTCCTTTTCGCTCTAGGACGCATAGTTTAGGAGATATGAGCAAAACAAGTTTTTCATATAAAAATTTTAATTTTTTTGGGATTTGGATGGAATTTTCGATTTTTTGGGGGTGGTCATGAATTAAGGTCCTTTTCGCTCTAGGACGCATAGTTTAGGAGATATGAGCAAAACAAGTTTTTCATATAAAAATTTCATTTTTTTCAGGTTTTGGATGGAATTTTCCATTTTTTGGGGGTGGTCATGAATTAAGCTCCTTTTCGCTCTAGGACGCATAGTTTAGGAGATATGAGCAAAACAAGTTTTTCATATAAAAATTTCAATTTTTTCAGGATTTGAAAGGAATTTTCGATTTTTTGAGGGTGGTCATGAATTAAGCTCCTTTTCGCTCTAGGATGCATAGTTTAGGAGATATGAGCAAGAAGTTTTTCATATAAAAATTTTAATTTTTTTGGGATTTGGATGGAATTTTCAATTTTTTGAGGGTGGTCATGAATTAAGCTCCTTTTCGCTCTAGGACGCATAGTTTAGGAGATATGAGCAAAACAAGTTTTTCATATAAAAATTTTAATTTTTTTGGGATTTGGATGGAATTTTCAATTTTTTGAGGGTGGTCATGAATTAAGCTCCTTTTCGCTCTAGGACGCATAGTTTAGGAGATATGAGCAAAACAAGTTTTTCATATAAAAATTTAAATTTTTTCAGGATTTGGAAGGAATTTTCGTTTTTTTGGGGGTGGTCATGAATTAAGCTCCTTTTCGCTCTAGGACGCATAGTTTAGGAGATATGAGCAAAACAAGTTTTTCATATAAAAATTTCAATTTTTCCAGGATTTGAAAGGAATTTTCGATTTTTTGGGGGTGGTCATGAATTTTCGCTCTAGGACGCATAGTTTAGGAGATATGAGCAAAACAAGTTTTTCATATAAAAATTTAAATTTTTTTGGGATTTGGATGGAATTTTCGATTTTTTGGGGGTGGTCATGAATTAAGCTCCTTTTCGCTCTAGGACGCATAGTTTAGGAGATATGAGCAAAACAATTTTTTAATATAAAAATTTTAATTTTTTTGGGATTTGGATGGAATTTTCGATTTTTTGGAGGTGGTCATGAATTAAGCTCCTTTTCGCTCTAGGACGCATAGTTTAGGAGATATGAGCAAAACAAGTTTTTCATATAAAAATATTAATTTTTTTGGGATTTGGATGGAATTTTCGATTTTTTGGGGGTGGTCATGAATTAAGCTTCTTTTCGCTCTAGGAAGCATAGTTTAGGAGATATGATCAAAACAAGTTTTTCATATAAAAATTTCAATTTTTTCAGGATTTGGAAAGAATTTTCGATTTTTTGGGGGTGGTCATGAATTAAGCTCCTTTTCGCTCTAGGACGCATAGTTTAGGAGATATGAGCAAAACAAGTTTTTCATATAAAAATTTCAATTTTTTCAGGATTTGTAAGGAATTTTCGATTTTTTGGGGGTGGTCATGAATTAAGCTCCTTTTCGCTCTAGGACGCATAGTTTAGGAGATATGAGCAAAACAAGTTTTTCATATAAAAATTTAAATTTTTTCAGGATTTGGAAGGAATTTTCATTTTTTTGGGGGTGGTCATGAATTAAGCTCCTTTTCGCTCTAGGACGCATAGTTTAGGAGATATGAGCAAAACAAGTTTTTCATATAAAAATTTAAATTTTTTCAGGATTTGTAAGGAATTTTCGATTTTTTGGGGGTGGTCATGAATTAAGCTCCTTTTCGCTCTAGGACGCATAGTTTAGGAGATATGAGCAAAACAAGTTTTTCATATAAAAATTTCAATTTTTTCAGGATTTGTAAGGAATTTTCGATTTTTTGGGGGTGGTCATGAATTAAGCTCCTTTTCGCTCTAGGACGCATAGTTTAGGAGATATAAGCAAAGCAAGTTTTTCATATAAAAATTTAAATTTTTTCAGGATTTGGAAGGAATTTTCGTTTTTTTGGGGGTGGTCATGAATTAAGCTCCTTTTCGCTGTAGGACGCATAGTTTAGGAGATATGAGCAAAACAAGTTTTTCATATAAAAATTTTAATTTTTTTGGGAGTTGGATGGAATTTTCGATTTTTTGAGGGTGGTCATGAATTAAGCTCCTTTTCGCTCTAGGACGCATAGTTTAGGAGATATGAGCAAAACAAGTTTTCATTTAAAAATTTCAAAATTTTTCAGGATTTGGATGGAATTTTCGATTTTTTGAGGGTGGTCATGAATTAAGCTCCTTTTCGCTCTAGGACGCATAGTTTAGGAGATATGAGCAAAACAAGTTTTTCATATAAAAATTTTAATTTTTTTGGGATTTGGATGGAATTTTCGATTTTTTGGGGGTGGTCATGAATTAAGCTTCTTTTCGCTCTAGGAAGCATAGTTTAGGAGATATGATCAAAACAAGTTTTTCATATAAAAATTTCAATTTTTTCAGGATTTGGAAAGAATTTTCGATTTTTTGGGGGTGGTCATGAATTAAGCTCCTTTTCGCTCTAGGACGCATAGTTTAGGAGATATGAGCAAAACAAGTTTTTCATATAAAAATTTCAATTTTTTCAGGATTTGTAAGGAATTTTCGATTTTTTGGGGGTGGTCATGAATTAAGCTCCTTTTCGCTCTAGGACGCAAAGTTTAGGAGATATGAGCAAAACAAGTTTTTCATATAAAAATTTAAATTTTTTCAGGATTTGGAAGGAATTTTCGTTTTTTTGGGGGTGGTCATGAATTAAGCTCCTTTTCGCTCTAGGACGCATAGTTTAGGAGATATGAGCAAAACAAGTTTTTCATATAAAAATTTAAATTTTTTCAGGATTTGTAAGGAATTTTCGATTTTTTGGGGGTGGTCATGAATTAAGCTCCTTTTCGCTCTAGGACGCATAGTTTAGGAGATATGAGCAAAACAAGTTTTTCATATAAAAATTTCAATTTTTTCAGGATTTGTAAGGAATTTTCGATTTTTTGGGGGTGGTCATGAATTAAGCTCCTTTTCGCTCTAGGACGCATAGTTTAGGAGATATAAGCAAAGCAAGTTTTTCATATAAAAATTTAAATTTTTTCAGGATTTGGAAGGAATTTTCGTTTTTTTGGGGGTGGTCATGAATTAAGCTCCTTTTCGCTGTAGGACGCATAGTTTAGGAGATATGAGCAAAACAAGTTTTTCATATAAAAATTTTAATTTTTTTGGGAGTTGGATGGAATTTTCGATTTTTTGAGGGTGGTCATGAATTAAGCTCCTTTTCGCTCTAGGACGCATAGTTTAGGAGATATGAGCAAAACAAGTTTTTCATATAAAAATTTTAATTTTTTTGGGATTTGGATGGAATTTTCGATTTTTTGGGGGTGGTCATGAATTAAGCTTCTTTTCGCTCTAGGACGCATAGGTTAGAAGATATGAGCAAAACAAGTTTTTCATTTAAAAATTTCAAATTTTTCAGGATTTGGATGGAATTCAATTTTTTGAGGGTGGTCATGAATTAAGCTCCTGTTCGCTCTAGGACGCATAGTTTAGGAGATATGAGCAAAACAAGTTTTTCATATAAAAATTAAAATTTTTTCAGGATTTGGAAGGAATTTTCGATTTTTGGGGGTGGTCATGAATTAAGGTCCTTTTCGCTCTAGGACGCATAGTTTAGGAGATATGAGCAAAACAAGTTTTTCATATAAAAATTTTAATTTTTTCAGGTTTAGGATGGAATTTTCAATTTTTTGGGGGTGGTCATGAATTAAGCTCCTTTTCGCTCCAGGACGCATAGTTTAGGAGATATGAGCAAAACAAGTTTTTCATATAAAAATTTCAATTTTTTCAGGATTTGAAAGGAATTTTCGATTTTTTGAGGGTGGTCATGAATTAAGCTCATTTTCGCTCTAGGACGCATAGTTTAGGAGATATGAGCAAAACAAGTTTTTCATATAAAAATTTTAATTTTTTTGGGATTTGGATGGAATTTTCAATTTTTTGAGGGTGGTCATGAATTAAGCTCCTTTTCGCTCTAGGACGCATAGTTTATGAGCAAAACAAGTTTTTCATATAAAAATTTTAATTTTTTTGGGATTTGGATGGAATTTTCGATTTTTTGGGGGTGGTCATGAATTAAGCTCCTTTTCGCTCTAGGACGCATAGTTTAGGAGATATGAGCAAAACAAGTTTTTCATATAAAAATTTTAATTTTTTTGGGATTTGGATGGAATTTTCGATTTTTTGGGGGTGGTCATGAATTATGCTTCTTTTCGCTCTAGGAAGCATAGTTTAGGAGATATGATCAAAAAAAGGTTTTCATATAAAAATTTCAATTTTTTCAGGATTTGGAAGGAATTTTCGATTTTTTGGGGGTGGTCATGAATTAAGCTCCTTTTCGCTCTAGGACGCATAGTTTAGGAGATATGAGCAAAACAAGTTTTTCATATAAAAATTTCAATTTTTTCAGGATTTGTAAGGAATTTTCGATTTTTTGAGGGTGGTCATGAATTAAGCTCCTTTTCGCTCTAGGACGCATAGTTTAGGAGATATGAGCAAAACAAGATTTTCATATAAAAATTTAAATTTTTTCAGGATTTGGATGGAATTTTCAATTTTTTGAGGGTGGTCATGAATTAAGCTCCTTTTCGCTCTAGGACGCATAGTTTAGGAGATATGAGCAAAACAAGTATTTCATATAAAAATTTTAATTTTTTTGGGATTTGGATGGAATTTTCGATTTTTTGGGGGTTGTCATGAATTAAGCTCCTTTTCGCTCTAGGACGCATAGTTTAGGAGATATGAGCAAAACAATTTTTTAATATAAAAATTTTAATTTTTTTGGGATTTGGATGGAATTTTCGATTTTTTGGGGGTGGTCATGAATTAAGCTCCTTTTCGCTCTAGGACGCATAGTTTAGGAGATATGAGCAAAACAAGTTTTTCATATAAAAATTTCAATTTTTTCAGGATTTGTAAGGAATTTTCGATTTTTTGGGGGTGGTCATGAATTAAGCTCCTTTTCGCTCTAGGACGCATAGTTTAGGAGATATGAGCAAAACAAGTTTTTCATATAAAAATTTAAATTTTTTCAGGATTTGGAAGGAATTTTCGTTGTTTTTGGGGGTGGTCATGAATTAAGCTCCTTTTCGCTCTAGGACGCATAGTTTAGGAGATATGAGCAAAACAAGTTTTTCATATAAAAATTTCAATTTTTTCAGGATTTGTAAGGAATTTTCGATTTTTTGGGGGTGGTCATGAATTAAGCTCCTTTTCGCTCTAGGACGCATAGTTTAGGAGATATGAGCAAAACAAGTTTTTCATTTAAAAATTTCAAATTTTTCAGGATTTGGATGGAATTTTCGATTTTTTGAGGGTGGTCATGAATTAAGCTCCTTTTCGCTCTAGGACGCATAGTTTAGGAGATATGAGCAAAACAAGTTTTTCATATAAAAATTTTAATTTTTTTGGGATTTGGATGGAATTTTCGATTTTTTGGGGGTGGTCATGAATTAAGCTTCTTTTCGCTCTAGGACGCATAGGTTAGAAGATATGAGCAAAACAAGTTTTTCATTTAAAAATTTCAAATTTTTCAGGATTTGGATGGAATTCAATTTTTTGAGGGTGGTCATGAATTAAGCTCCTGTTCGCTCTAGGACGCATAGTTTAGGAGATATGAGCAAAACAAGTTTTTCATATAAAAATTTCAATTTTTCCATGATTTGGATGAAATTTTCAATTTTTTGGGGGTGGTCATGAATTAAGCTCCTTTTCGCTCTAGGACGCATAGTTTAGGAGATATGAGCAAAACAAGTTTTTCATATAAAAATTAAAATTTTTTCAGGATTTGGAAGGAATTTTCGATTTTTGGGGGTGGTCATGAATTAAGGTCCTTTTCGCTCTAGGACGCATAGTTTAGGAGATATGAGCAAAACAAGTTTTTCATATAAAAATTTCAATTTTTTCAGGTCTTGGATGGAATTTTCAATTTTTTGGGGGTGGTCATGAATTAAGCTCCTTTTCGCTCTAGGACGCATAGTTTAGGAGATATGAGCAAAACAAGTTTTTCAAATAAAAATTTCAATTTTTTCAGGATTTGAAAGGAATTTTCGAATTTTTGAGGGTGGTCATGAATTAAGCTCATTTTCGCTCTAGGACGCATAGTTTAGGAGATATGAGCAAAACAAGTTTTTCATATAAAAATTTCAATTTTTTCAGGATTTGTAAGGAATTTTCGATTTTTTGGGGGTGGTCATGAATTAAGCTCCTTTTCGCTCTAGGACGCATAGTTTAGGAGATATGAGCAAAACAAGTTTTTCATATAAAAATTTAAATTTTTTCAGGATTTGGAAGGAATTTTCGTTTTTTTGGGGGTGGTCATGAATTAAGCTCCTTTTCGCTCTAGGACGCATAGTTTAGGAGATATGAGCAAAACAAGTTTTTCATATAAAAATTTTAATTTTTTTGGGATTTGGATGGAATTTTCGATTTCTTCAGGGTGGTCATGAATTAAGCTCCTTTTCGCTCTAGGACGCATAGTTTAGGAGATATGAGCAAAACAAATTTTTCATATAAAAATTTTAATTTTTTTGGGATTTGGATGGAATTTTAAATTTTTTGAGGGTGGTCATGAATTAAGCTCCTTTTCGCTCTAGGACGCATAGTTTAGGAGATATGAGCAAAACAAGTTTTTCATATAAAAATTTTAATTTTTTTGGGATTTGGATGGAATTTTCGATTTTTTGGGGGTGGTCATGAATTAAGCTCCTTTTCGCTCTAGGACGCATAGTTTAGGAGATATGAGCAAAACAATTTTTATACCCTCCACCATAGGATGGGGGTATATTAACTTTGTCATTCCGTTTGTAACACATCGAAATATTGCTCTAAGACCCCATAAAGTATATATATTCTGGGTCGTGGTGAAATTCTGAGTCGATCTAAGCATGTCCGTCCGTCCGTCCGTCTGTCCGTCTGTCCGTCTGTCCGTCTGTCCGTCCGTCCGTCTGTCCGTCTGTCCGGCTGTCCGTCCGTCTGTGGAAATCACGCTAACTTCCGAACGAAACAAGCTATCGACTTGAAACTTGGCACAAGTAGTTGTTATTGATGTAGGTCGGATGGTATTGAAAATGGGCCATATCGGACCACGTTTACGTATAGCCCCCATATAAACCGATCCCCAAATTTGGCTTGGGGAGCCTCCCGGAGCAGCAAAATTCATCCGATCCGGTTGAAATTTGGTACGTGGTCTTAGTATACGGTCTCTAACAACCACGCAAAAATTGGTCCATATCGGTCCATAATTATATATAGCCCCCATATAAACCGATCCCCATATTTGACCTCCGGAGCCTCTTGGAGGGGCAAAATTCATCCGATCCGATTGATATTTGGTACCTGATGTTAGTATATGGTCTCTAACAACCATGCAAAAATTGGTCCATATCGGTCCATAATTATATATAGCCCCCATATAAACCGATCCCCAGATTTGACCTCCGGAGACTTTTGGAGGGGCAAAATTCGTCCGATCCGGTTGAAATTTGGTACCTGATGTTAGTATACGGCCTCTAACAACCATGCAAAAATTGGTCCATATCGGTCCATAATTATATATAGCTCCCATATAAACCGATCCCCAGATTTGACCTCCGGAGACTTTTGGAGGGGCAAAATTCATCCGATCTGGTTGAAATTTGGTACCTGATGTTAGTTTACGGCCTCTCATAACCATGCAAAAATTGGTCCATATCGGTTCATAATTATATATAGCCCCCATATAAGCCGATCCCCAGATTTGAACTCCGGAGCCTCTTGGAAGAGCAAAATTCATCCGATCCAGTTGATACATGGTGTTAGTATATGGTCTCTAACAACCATGCAAAAATTGGTCCATATCGGTCCATAATTATATATAGTTCCCATATAAACCGTCCCCAGATTTGACGTCCGGAACCTCTTGGAGGAGCAAAAGTCATCCGATACGGTTGAAATTTGGTACATTTTGTCAATATATGGCCTCTAACAGCCATGTAAAAATTGGTCCATATCGGTCTTTAGTTATATATAGCCGATGACTTATTACACAAAAATTGGTCCATATCGCCAAAAATAATCTACCAAAACTTTATTTCCATAGAAAATTTTGTCAAATTTTATTACTATAGAAAGTTTTGTCAAAATTTCATTTCTATAGAAAGTTTTGTCAAAAGTTTATTTCTATACAAATGTTTGTCAAAATTTTATTTCCATAGAAAATTTTGTCAAAATTTTATTTCTATAGAAAATTTTGTAATCTACCTAAACTTAATTTCCATAGAAAATTTTGTCAAATTTTATTACTATAGAAAGTTTTGTTAAAATTTCATTTCTATAGAAAGTTTTGTCAAAAGTTTATTCCTATAGAAATGTTTGTCAAAATTTTATTTCTATAGAAAATTTTGTAAAAAATTTATTTCTGTAGAAAATTTTGTCAACATTTTATTTCTATAGAAAATTTTGTCAAGTTTTTATTTCTATAGAAAATTTTGTAACATTATTATTTCAATAGAAAATTTTGTCAAAATTTTATTTCTATAGAAAATTTTGTCAAGGTTTCATTTCTATAGAAAATTTTGTCAAAATTTTATTTCTATAGGAAATTTTGTCAAACTAAATTATATACGTATTTAATCGGCCTTTTTTTGTTTAATATATACCCCGTATGGGCTAACTTACAATTTAGAAGACAGTGTTAAAAAGTTTTACGATACCTTGCCATCGGCAAGTGTTATCGCAACCCAAGTAATTCGATTGTGGATGACAGCCTTTAGTAGAAGTTCCTACGCAATCCATGGTGGAGGGTACATAAGATTCGGCCTGGCCGAACTTACGGCCGTATATACTTGTTTAATATAAAAATTTTAATTTTTTTGGGATTTGGATGGAATTTTCGATTTTTTGGGGGTGGTCATGAATTAAGCTCCTTTTCGCTCTAGGACGCATAGTTTAGGAGATATGAGCAAAACAAGTTTTTCATATAAAAATTTTAATTTTTTTGGGATTTGGATGGAATTTTCGATTTTTTGGGGGTGGTCATGAATTAAGCTTCTTTTCGCTCTAGGAAGCATAGTTTAGGAGATATGATCAAAACAAGTTTTTCATATAAAAATTACAATTTTTTCAGGATTTGGAAAGAATTTTCGATTTTTTGGGGGTGGTCATGAATTAAGCTCCTTTTCGCTCTAGGACGCATAGTTTAGGAGATATGAGCAAAACAAGTTTTTCATATAAAAATTTCAATTTTTTCAGGATTTGTAAGGAATTTTCAATTTTTTGGGGGTGGTCATGAATTAAGCTCCTTTTCGCTCTAGGACGCATAGTTTAGGAGATATGAGCAAAACAAGTTTTTCATATAAAAATTTAAATTTTTTCAGGATTTGGAAGGAATTTTCGTTTTTTTGGGGGTGGTCATGAATTAAGCTCCTTTTCGCTCTAGGACGCATAGTTTAGGAGATATGAGCAAAACAAGTTTTTCATATAAAAATTTCAATTTTTTCAGGATTTGTAAGGAATTTTCGATTTTTTGGGGGTGGTCATGAATTAAGCTCCTTTTCGCTCTTGGACGCATAGTTTAGGAGATATGAGCAAAACAAGTTTTTCATTTAAAAATTTCAAATTTTTCAGGATTTGGATGGAATTTTCGATTTTTTGAGGGTGGTCATGAATTAAGCTCCTTTTCGCTCTAGGACGCATAGTTTAGGAGATATGAGCAAAACAAATTTTTCATATAAAAATTTTAATTTTTTTGGGATTTGGATGGAATTTTCGATTTTTTGGGGGTGGTCATGAATTAAGCTTCTTTTCGCTCTAGGACGCATAGGTTAGAAGATATGAGCAAAACAAGTTTTTCATTTAAAAATTTCAAATTTTTCAGGATTTGGATGGAATTCAATTTTTTGAGGGTGGTCATGAATTAAGCTCCTGTTCGCTCTAGGACGCATAGTTTAGGAGATATGAGCAAAACAAGTTTTTCATATAAAAATTTCAATTTTTCCATGATTTGGATGAAATTTTCAATTTTTTGGGAGTGGTCATGAATTAAGCTCCTTTTCGCTCTAGGACGCATAGTTTAGGAGATATGAGCAAAACAAGTTTTTCATATAAAAATTAAAATTTTTTCAGGATTTGGAAGGAATTTTCGATTTTTGGGGGTGGTCATGAATTAAGGTCCTTTTCGCTCTAGGACGCATAGTTTAGGAGATATGAGCAAAACAAGTTTTTCATATAAAAATTTCAATTTTTTCAGGTTTTGGATGGAATTTTCAATTTTTTGGGGGTGGTCATGAATTAAGCTCCTGTTCGCTCTAGGACGCATAGTTTAGGAGATATGAGCAAAACAAGTTTTTCATATAAAAATTTCAATTTTTTCAGGATTTGTAAGGAATTTTCGATTTTTTGGGGTGGTCATGAATTAAGCTCCTTTTCGCTCTAGGACGCATAGTTTAGGAGATATGAGCAAAACAAGTTTTTCATATAAAAATTTAAATTTTTTCAGGATTTGGAAGGAATTTTCGTTTTTTTGGGGGTGGTCATGAATTAAGCTCCTTTTCGCTCTAGGACGCATAGTTTAGGAGTTATGAGCAAAACAAGTTTTTCATATAAAAATTTTAATTTTTTTTGGGATTTGGATGGAATTTTCGATTTTTTGAGGGTGGTCATGAATTAAGCTCCTTTTCGCTCTAGGACGCATAGTTTAGGAGATATGAGCAAAACAAGTTTTTCATATAAAAATTTTAATTTTTTTGGGATTTGGATGGAATTTTCAATTTTTTGAGGGTGGTCATGAATTAAGCTCCTTTTCGCTCTAGGACGCATAGTTTAGGAGATATGAGCAAAACAAGTTTTTCATTTAAAAATTTCAAATTTTTCAGGATTTGGATGGAATTCAATTTTTTGAGGATGGTCATGAATTAAGCTCCTTTTCGCTCTAGGACGCATAGTTTAGGAGATATGAGCAAAACAAGTTTTTCATATAAAAATTTCAATTTTTCCATGATTTGGATGAAATTTTAAATTTTTTGGGGGTGGTCATGAATTAAGCTCCTTTTCGCTCTAGGACGCATGGTTTAGGAGATATGAGCAAAACAAGTTTTTCATATAAAAATTAAAATTTTTTCAGGATTTGGAAGGAATTTTCGATTTTTGGGGGTGGTCATGAATTAAGGTCCTTTTCGCTCTAGGACGCATAGTTTAGGAGATATGAGCAAAACAAGTTTTTCATATAAAAATTTTAATTTTTTTGGGATTTGGATGGAATTTTCGATTTTTTGGGGGTGGTCATGAATTAAGCTCCTTTTCGCTCTAGGACGCATAGTTTAGGAGATATGAGCAAAACAAGTTTTTCATATAAAAATTTTAATTTTTTTGGGATTTGGATGGAATTTTCGATTTTTTGAGGGTGGTCATGAATTAAGCTCCTTTTCGCTCTAGGACGCATAGTTTAGGAGATATGAGCAAAACAAGTTTTTCATATAAAAATTTAAATTTTTTCAGGATTTGGAAGGAATTTTCGTTTTTTTGGGGGTGGTCATGAATTAAGCTCCTTTTCGCTCTAGGACGCATAGTTTAGGAGATATGAGCAAAACAAGTTTTTCATATAAAAATTTTAATTTTTTTGGGATTTGGATGGAATTTTCGATTTTTTGAGGGTGGTCATGAATTAAGCTCCTTTTCGCTCTAGGACGCATAGTTTAGGAGATATGAGCAAAACAAGTTTTTCATATAAAAATTTAAATTTTTTCAGGATTTGGAAGGAATTTTCGTTTTTTTGGGGGTGGTCATGAATTAAGCTCCTTTTCGCTCTAGGACGCATAGTTTAGGAGATATGAGCAAAACAAGTTTTTCATATAAAAATTTTAATTTTTTTGGGATTTGGATGGAATTTTCGATTTTTTGGGGGTGGTCATGAATTAAGCTTCTTTTCGCTCTAGGACGCATAGGTTAGAAGATATGAGCAAAACAAGTTTTTCATTTAAAAATTTCAAATTTTTCAGGATTTGGATGGAATTCAATTTTTTGAGGGTGGTCATGAATTAAGCTCCTGTTCGCTCTAGGACGCATAGTTTAGGAGATATGAGCAAAACAAGTTTTTCATATAAAAATTTCAATTTTTCCATGATTTGGATGAAATTTTCAATTTTTTGGGGGTGGTCATGAATTAAGCTCCTTTTCGCTCTAGGACGCATAGTTTAGGAGATATGAGCAAAACAAGTTTTTCATATAAAAATTAAAATTTTTTCAGGATTTGGAAGGAATTTTCGATTTTTGGGGGTGGCCATGAATTAAGGTCCTTTTCGCTCTAGGACGCATAGTTTAGGAGATATGAGCAAAACAAGTTTTTCATATAAAAATTTCAATTTTTTCAGGTTTTGGATGGAATTTTCAATTTTTTGGGGGTGGTCATGAATTAAGCTCCTTTTCGCTCTAGGACGCATAGTTTAGGAGATATGAGCAAAACAAGTTTTTCATATAAAAATTTCAATTTTTTCAGGATTTGAAAGGAATTTTCGATTTTTTGAGGGTGGTCATGAATTAAGCTCATTTTCGCTCTAGGACGCATAGTTTAGGAGATATGAGCAAAACAAGTTTTTCATATAAAAATTTTAATTTTTTTGGGATTTGGATGGAATTTTCAATTTTTTGAGGGTGGTCATGAATTAAGCTCCTTTTCGCTCTAGGACGCATAGTTTATGAGCAAAACAAGTTTTTCATATAAAAATTTAAATTTTTTTGGGATTTGGATGGAATTTTCGATTTTTTGGGGGTGGTCATGAATTAAGCTCCTTTTCGCTCTAGGACGCATAGTTTAGGAGATATGAGCAAAACAAGTTTTTCATATAAAAATTTCAATTTTTTCAGGATTTGTAAGGAATTTTCGATTTTTTGGGGGTGGTCATGAATTAAGCTCCTTTGGAAGGAATTTTCGATTTTTTAGGGGTGGTCATGAATTAAGCTCCTTTTCGCTCTAGGACGCATAGTTTAGGAGATATGAGCAAAACAAGTTTTTCATATAAAAATTTCAATTTTTTCAGGATTTGTAAGGAATTTTCGATTTTTTGGGGGTGGTCATGAATTAAGCTCCTTTTCGCTCTAGGACGCATAGTTTAGGAGATATGAGCAAAACAAGTTTTTCATATAAAAATTTCAATTTTTTCAGGATTTGGAAGGAATTTTCGATTTTTTGGGGGTGGTCATGAATTAAGCTTCTTTTCGCTCTAGGAAACATAGTTTAGGAGATATGATCAAAACAAGTTTTTCATATATAAATTTCAATTTTTTCAGGATTTGGAAGGAATTTTCGATTTTTTGGGGGTGGTCATGAATTAAGCTCCTTTTCGCTCTAGGACGCATAGTTTAGGAGATATGAGCAAAACAAGTTTTTCATATAAAAATTTCAATTTTTTCAGGATTTGGAAGGAATTTTCGATTTTTTGGGGGTGGTCATGAATTAAGCTTCTTTTCGCTCTAGGAAACATAGTTTAGGAGATATGATCAAAACAAGTTTTTCATATAAAAATTTCAATTTTTTCAGGATTTGGAAGGAATTTTCGATTTTTTGGGGGTGGTCATGAATTAAGCTCCTTTTCGCTCTAGGACGCATAGTTTAGGAGATATGAGCAAAACAAGTTTTTCATATAAAAATTTCAATTTTTTCAGGATTTGTAAGGAATTTTCGATTTTTTGGGGGTGGTCATGAATTAAGCTCCTTTTCGCTCTAGGACGCATAGTTTAGGCAAAACAAGTTTTTCATATAAAAATTTTAATTTTTTCAGGATTTGTAAGGAATTTTCGATTTTTTGGGGGTGGTCATGAATTAAGGTCCTTTTCGCTCTAGGACGCATAGTTTAGGAGATATGAGCAAAACAAGTTTTTCATATAAAAATTTTAATTTTTTCAGGATTTGGAAGGAATTTTCGATTTTTTGGGGGTGGTCATGAATTAAGCTCCTTTTCGGTCTAGGAAGCATAGTTTAGGAGATATGAGCAAAACAAGTTTTTCATATAAAAATTAAATTTTTTTCAGGATTTGGAAGGAATTTTCGTTTTTTTGGGGGTGGTCATGAATTAAGCTCCTTTTCGCTCTAGGACGCATAGTTTAGGAGATATGAGCAAAACAGTTTTTCATATAAAAATTTCAATTTTTTCAGGATTTGTAAGGAATTTTCGATTTTTTGGGGGTGGTCATGAATTAAGCTCCTTTTCGCTCTAGGACGCATAGTTTAGGAGATATGAGCAAAACAAGTTTTTCATATAAAAATTTTAATTTTTTCAGGATTTGGAAGGAATTTTCGTTTTTTTGGGGGTGGTCATGAATTAAGCTCCTTTTCGCTCTAGGACGCATAGTTTAGGAGATATGAGCAAAACAAGTTTTTCATATAAAAATTTTAATTTTTTTGGGATTTGGATGGAATTTTCGATTTTTTGGGGGTGGTCATGAATTAAGCTCCTTTTCGGTCTAGGAAGCATAGTTTAGGAGAAATGATCAAAACAAGTTTTTCATATAAAAATTTCAATTTTTTCAGGATTTGTAAGGAATTTTCGATTTTTTGGGGGTGGTCATGAATTAAGCTCCTTTTCGCTCTAGGACGCATAGTTTAGGAGATTTGAGCAAAACAAGTTTTTCATATAAAAATTTTAATTTTTTTGGGATTTGGATGGAATTTTCGATTTTTTGGGGGTGGTCATGAATTAAGCTCCTTTTCGCTCTAGGAAGCATAGTTTAGGAGATATGAGCAAAACAAGTTTTTCATATAAAAATTTCAATTTTTTCAGGATTTGTAAGGAATTTTCGATTTTTTGGGGGTGGTCATGAATTAAGCTCCTTTTCGCTCTAGGACGCATAGTTTAGGAGATATGAGCAAAACAAGGTTTTCATATAAAAATTTTAATTTTGTTGGGATTTGGATGGAATTTTCGATTTTTTGGGGGTGGTCATGAATTAAGCTTCTTTTCGCTCTAGGACGCATAGGTTAGAAGATATGAGCAAAACAAGTTTTTCATTTAAAAATTTCAAATTTTTCAGGATTTGGATGGAATTCAATTTTTTGAGGGTGGTCATGAATTAAGCTCCTGTTCGCTCTAGGACGCATAGTTTAGGAGATATGAGCAAAACAAGTTTTTCATATAAAAATTTCAATTTTTCCATGATTTGGATGAAATTTTCAATTTTTTGGGGGTGGTCATGAATTAAGCTCCTTTTCGCTCTAGGACGCATAGTTTAGGAGATATGAGCAAAACAAGTTTTTCATATAAAAATTAAAATTTTTTCAGGATTTGGAAGGAATTTTCGATTTTTGGGGGTGGCCATGAATTAAGGTCCTTTTCGCTCTAGGACGCATAGTTTAGGAGATATGAGCAAAACAAGTTTTTCATATAAAAATTTCAATTTTTTCAGGTTTTGGATGGAATTTTCAATTTTTTGGGGGTGGTCATGAATTAAGCTCCTTTTCGCTCTAGGACGCATAGTTTAGGAGATATGAGCAAAACAAGTTTTTCATATAAAAATTTCAATTTTTTCAGGATTTGAAAGGAATTTTCGATTTTTTGAGGGTGGTCATGAATTAAGCTCATTTTCGCTCTAGGACGCATAGTTTAGGAGATATGAGCAAAACAAGTTTTTCATATAAAAATTTTAATTTTTTTGGGATTTGGATGGAATTTTCAATTTTTTGAGGGTGGTCATGAATTAAGCTCCTTTTCGCTCTAGGACGCATAGTTTATGAGCAAAACAAGTTTTTCATATAAAAATTTTAATTTTTTTGGGATTTGGATGGAATTTTCGATTTTTTGGGGGTGGTCATGAATTAAGCTCCTTTTCGCTCTAGGACGCATAGTTTAGGAGATATGAGCAAAACAAGTTTTTCATATAAAAATTTTAATTTTTTTGGGATTTGGATGGAATTTTCGATTTTTTGGGGGTGGTCATGAATTATGCTTCTTTTCGCTCTAGGAAGCATAGTTTAGGAGATATGATCAAAAAAAGGTTTTCATATAAAAATTTCAATTTTTTCAGGATTTGGAAGGAATTTTCGATTTTTTGGGGGTGGTCATGAATTAAGCTCCTTTTCGCTCTAGGACGCATAGTTTAGGAGATATGAGCAAAACAAGTTTTTCATATAAAAATTTCAATTTTTTCAGGATTTGTAAGGAATTTTCGATTTTTTGGGGGTGGTCATGAATTAAGCTCCTTTTCGCTCTAGGACGCATAGTTTAGGAGATATGAGCAAAACAAGATTTTCATATAAAAATTTAAATTTTTTCAGGATTTGGATGGAATTTTCAATTTTTTGAGGGTGGTCATGAATTAAGCTCCTTTTCGCTCTAGGACGCATAGTTTAGGAGATATGAGCAAAACAAGTTTTTCATATAAAAATTTCAAATTTTTCAGGATTTGTAAGGAATTTTCGATTTTTTGGGGGTGGTCATGAATTAAGCTCCTTTTCGCTCTAGGACGCATAGTTTAGGAGATATGAGCAAAACAAGTTTTTCATATAAAAATTTAAATTTTTTCAGGATTTGGAAGGAATTTTCGTTGTTTTTGGGGGTGGTCATGAATTAAGCTCCTTTTCGCTCTAGGACGCATAGTTTAGGAGATATGAGCAAAACAAGTTTTTCATATAAAAATTTCAATTTTTTCAGGATTTGTAAGGAATTTTCGATTTTGTGAGGGTGGTCATGAATTAAGCTCCTTTTCGCTCTAGGACGCATAGTTTAGGAGATATGAGCAAAACAAGTTTTTCATATAAAAATTTTAATTTTTTTGCGATTTGGATGGAATTTTCGATTTTTTGGGGGTGGTCATGAATTAAGCTCCTTTTCGCTCTAGGAAGCATAGTTTAGGAGATATGATCAAAACAAGTTTTTCATATAAAAATTTCAATTTTTTCAGGATTTGGAAGGAATTTTCGATTTTTTGGGGGTGGTCATGAATTAAGCTCCTTTTCGCTCTAGGACGCATAGTTTAGGAGATATGAGCAAAACAAGTTTTTCATATAAAAATTTCAATTTTTTCAGGATTTGTAAGGAATTTTCGATTTTTTGGGGGTGGTCATGAATTAAGCTCCTTTTCGCTCTAGGACGCATAGTTTAGGAGATATGAGCAAAACAAGTTTTTCATATAAAAATTTCAATTTTTTCAGGATTTGGAAGGAATTTTCGATTTTTTGGGGGTGGTCATGAATTAAGCTTCTTTTCGCTCTAGGAAACATAGTTTAGGAGATATGATCAAAACAAGTTTTTCATATATAAATTTCAATTTTTTCAGGATTTGGAAGGAATTTTCGATTTTTTGGGGGTGGTCATGAATTAAGCTCCTTTTCGCTCTAGGACGCATAGTTTAGGAGATATGAGCAAAACAAGTTTTTCATATAAAAATTTCAATTTTTTCAGGATTTGGAAGGAATTTTCGATTTTTTGGGGGTGGTCATGAATTAAGCTTCTTTTCGCTCTAGGAAACATAGTTTAGGAGATATGATCAAAACAAGTTTTTCATATAAAAATTTCAATTTTTTCAGGATTTGGAAGGAATTTTCGATTTTTTGGGGGTGGTCATGAATTAAGCTCCTTTTCGCTCTAGGACGCATAGTTTAGGAGATATGAGCAAAACAAGTTTTTCATATAAAAATTTCAATTTTTTCAGGATTTGTAAGGAATTTTCGATTTTTTGGGGGTGGTCATGAATTAAGCTCCTTTTCGCTCTAGGACGCATAGTTTAGGAGATATGAGCAAAACAAGTTTTTCATATAAAAATTTTAATTTTTTCAGGATTTGGAAGGAATTTTCGTTGTTTTTGGGGGTGGTCATGAATTAAGCTCCTTTTCGCTCTAGGACGCATAGTTTAGGAGATATGAGCAAAACAAGTTTTTCATATAAAAATTTCAATTTTTTCAGGATTTGTAAGGAATTTTCGATTTTGTGAGGGTGGTCATGAATTAAGCTCCTTTTCGCTCTAGGACGCATAGTTTAGGAGATATGAGCAAAACAAGTTTTTCATATAAAAATTTTAATTTTTTTGCGATTTGGATGGAATTTTCGATTTTTTGGGGGTGGTCATGAATTAAGCTCCTTTTCGCTCTAGGAAGCATAGTTTAGGAGATATGATCAAAACAAGTTTTTCATATAAAAATTTCAATTTTTTCAGGATTTGGAAGGAATTTTCGATTTTTTGGGGGTGGTCATGAATTAAGCTCCTTTTCGCTCTAGGACGCATAGTTTAGGAGATATGAGCAAAACAAGTTTTTCATATAAAAATTTCAATTTTTTCAGGATTTGTAAGGAATTTTCGATTTTTTGGGGGTGGTCATGAATTAAGCTCCTTTTCGCTCTAGGACGCATAGTTTAGGAGATATGAGCAAAACAAGTTTTTCATATAAAAATTTCAATTTTTTCAGGATTTGGAAGGAATTTTCGATTTTTTGGGGGTGGTCATGAATTAAGCTTCTTTTCGCTCTAGGAAACATAGTTTAGGAGATATGATCAAAACAAGTTTTTCATATATAAATTTCAATTTTTTCAGGATTTGGAAGGAATTTTCGGTTTTTTGGGGGTGGTCATGAATTAAGCTCCTTTTCGCTCTAGGACGCATAGTTTAGGAGATATGAGCAAAACAAGTTTTTCATATAAAAATTAAATTTTTTTCAGGATTTGGAAGGAATTTTCGTTTTTTTGGGGGTGGTCATGAATTAAGCTCCTTTTCGCTCTAGGACGCATAGTTTAGGAGATATGAGCAAAACAGTTTTTCATATAAAAATTTCAATTTTTTCAGGATTTGTAAGGAATTTTCGATTTTTTGGGGGTGGTCATGAATTAAGCTCCTTTTCGCTCTAGGACGCATAGTTTAGGAGATATGAGCAAAACAAGTTTTTCATATAAAAATTTTAATTTTTTCAGGATTTGGAAGGAATTTTCGTTTTTTTGGGGGTGGTCATGAATTAAGCTCCTTTTCGCTCTAGGACGCATAGTTTAGGAGATATGAGCAAAACAAGTTTTTCATATAAAAATTTTAATTTTTTTGGGATTTGGATGGAATTTTCGATTTTTTGGGGGTGGTCATGAATTAAGCTCCTTTTCGGTCTAGGAAGCATAGTTTAGGAGAAATGATCAAAACAAGTTTTTCATATAAAAATTTCAATTTTTTCAGGATTTGTAAGGAATTTTCGATTTTTTGGGGGTGGTCATGAATTAAGCTCCTTTTCGCTCTAGGACGCATAGTTTAGGAGATTTGAGCAAAACAAGTTTTTCATATAAAAATTTTAATTTTTTTGGGATTTGGATGGAATTTTCGATTTTTTGGGGGTGGTCATGAATTAAGCTCCTTTTCGCTCTAGGAAGCATAGTTTAGGAGATATGAGCAAAACAAGTTTTTCATATAAAAATTTCAATTTTTTCAGGATTTGTAAGGAATTTTCGATTTTTTGGGGGTGGTCATGAATTAAGCTCCTTTTCGCTCTAGGACGCATAGTTTAGGAGATATGAGCAAAACAAGTTTTTCATATAAAAATTTCAATTTTTTCAGGTTTTGGATCGAATTTTCGATTTTTTGGGGGTGGTCATGAATTAAGCTCCTTTTCGCTCTAGGACGCATAGTTTAGGAGATATGATCAAAACAAGTTTTTCATATAAAAATTTCAATTTTTTTCAGGATTTGTAAGGAATTTTCGATTTTTTGGGGGTGGACATGAATTAAGCTTCTTTTCGCTCTAGGACGCATAGGTTAGAAGATATGAGCAAAACAAGTTTTTCATTTAAAAATTTCAAATTTTTCAGGATTTGGATGGAATTCAATTTTTTGAGGGTGGTCATGAATTAAGCTCATTTTCGCTCTAGGACGCATAGTTTAGGAGATATGAGCAAAACAAGTTTTTCATATAAAAATTTCAATTTTTCCATGATTTGGATGAAATTTTCAATTTTTTGGGGGTGGTCATGAATTAAGCTCCTTTTCGCTCTAGGACGCATAGTTTAGGAGATATGAGCAAAACAAGTTTTTCATATAAAAATTTTAATTTTTTGGGGATTTGGATGGAATTTTCGATTTTTTGGGGGTGGTCATGAATTAAGGTCCTTTTCGCTCTAGGACGCATAGTTTAGGAGATATGAGCAAAACAAGTTTTTCATATAAAAATTTCATTTTTTTCAGGTTTTGGATGGAATTTTCCATTTTTTGGGGGTGGTCATGAATTAAGCTCCTTTTCGCTCTAGGATGCATAGTTTAGGAGATATGAGCAAAACAAGTTTTTCATATAAAAATATTAATTTTTTTGGGATTTGGATGGAATTTTCGATTTTTTGGGGGTGGTCATGAATTCAGCTCCTTTTCGCTCTAGGACGCATAGTTTAGGAGATATGAGCAAAACAAGTTTTTAATATAAAAATTTTAATTTTTTTGGGATTTGGATGGAATTTTCAATTTTTTGAGGGTGGTCATGAATTCAGCTCCTTTTCGCTCTAGGACGCATAGTTTAGGAGATATGAGCAAAACAAGTTTTTCATATAAAAATTTAAATTTTTTCAGGATTTGGAAGGAATTTTCGTTTTTTTTTTGGGGTGGTCATGAATTAAGCTCCTTTTCGCTCTAGGACGCATAGTTTAGGAGATATGAGCAAAACAAGTTTTTCATATAAAAATTTTAATTTTTTTGGGATTTGGATGGAATTTTCAATTTTTTGAGGGTGGTCATGAATTAAGCTCCTTTTCGCTCTAGGACGCATAGTTTAGGAGATATGAGCAAAACAAGTTTTTCATATAAAAATTTAAATTTTTTCAGGATTTGGAAGGAATTTTCGTTTTTTTGGGGGTGGTCATGAATTAAGCTCCTTTTCGCTCTAGGACGCATAGTTTAGGAGATATGAGCAAAACAAGTTTTTCATATAAAAATTTCAATTTTTCCAGGATTTGAAAGGAATTTTCGATTTTTTGGGGGTGGTCATGAATTAAGCTCCTTTTCGCTCTAGGACGCATAGTTTAGGAGATATGAGCAAAACAAGTTTTTCATATAAAAATTTAAATTTTTTTGGGATTTGGATGGAATTTTCGATTTTTTGGGGGTGGTCATGAATTAAGCTCCTTTTCGCTCTAGGACGCATAGTTTAGGAGATATGAGCAAAACAATTTTTTAATATAAAAATTTTAATTTTTTTGGGATTTGGATGGAATTTTCGATTTTTTGGGGGTGGTCATGAATTAAGCTCCTTTTCGCTCTAGGACGCATAGTTTAGGAGATATGAGCAAAACAAGTTTTTCATATAAAAATATTAATTTTTTTGGGATTTGGATGGAATTTTCGATTTTTTGGGGGTGGTCATGAATTAAGCTTCTTTTCGCTCTAGGAAGCATAGTTTAGGAGATATGATCAAAACAAGTTTTTCATATAAAAATTTCAATTTTTTCAGGATTTGGAAAGAATTTTCGATTTTTTGGGGGTGGTCATGAATTAAGCTCCTTTTCGCTCTAGGACGCATAGTTTAGGAGATATGAGCAAAACAAGTTTTTCATATAAAAATTTCAATTTTTTCAGGATTTGTAAGGAATTTTCGATTTTTTGGGGGTGGTCATGAATTAAGCTCCTTTTCGCTCTAGGACGCATAGTTTAGGAGATATGAGCAAAACAAGTTTTTCATATAAAAATTTAAATTTTTTCAGGATTTGGAAGGAATTTTCGTTTTTTTGGGGGTGGTCATGAATTAAGCTCCTTTTCGCTCTAGGACGCATAGTTTAGGAGATATGAGCAAAACAAGTTTTTCATATAAAAATTTAAATTTTTTCAGGATTTGTAAGGAATTTTCGATTTTTTGGGGGTGGTCATGAATTAAGCTCCTTTTCGCTCTAGGACGCATAGTTTAGGAGATATGAGCAAAACAAGTTTTTCATATAAAAATTTCAATTTTTTCAGGATTTGTAAGGAATTTTCGATTTTTTGGGGGTGGTCATGAATTAAGCTCCTTTTCGCTCTAGGACGCATAGTTTAGGAGATATAAGCAAAGCAAGTTTTTCATATAAAAATTTAAATTTTTTCAGGATTTGGAAGGAATTTTCGTTTTTTTGGGGGTGGTCATGAATTAAGCTCCTTTTCGCTGTAGGACGCATAGTTTAGGAGATATGAGCAAAACAAGTTTTTCATATAAAAATTTTAATTTTTTTGGGAGTTGGATGGAATTTTCGATTTTTTGAGGGTGGTCATGAATTAAGCTCCTTTTCGCTCTAGGACGCATAGTTTAGGAGATATGAGCAAAACAAGTTTTTCATTTAAAAATTTCAAAATTTTTAGGATTTGGATGGAATTTTCGATTTTTTGAGGGTGGTCATGAATTAAGCTCCTTTTCGCTCTAGGACGCATAGTTTAGGAGATATGAGCAAAACAAGTTTTTCATATAAAAATTTTAATTTTTTTGGGATTTGGATGGAATTTTCGATTTTTTGGGGGTGGTCATGAATTAAGCTTCTTTTCGCTCTAGGAAGCATAGTTTAGGAGATATGATCAAAACAAGTTTTTCATATAAAAATTTCAATTTTTTCAGGATTTGGAAAGAATTTTCGATTTTTTGGGGGTGGTCATGAATTAAGCTCCTTTTCGCTCTAGGACGCATAGTTTAGGAGATATGAGCAAAACAAGTTTTTCATATAAAAATTTCAATTTTTTCAGGATTTGTAAGGAATTTTCGATTTTTTGGGGGTGGTCATGAATTAAGCTCCTTTTCGCTCTAGGACGCAAAGTTTAGGAGATATGAGCAAAACAAGTTTTTCATATAAAAATTTAAATTTTTTCAGGATTTGGAAGGAATTTTCGTTTTTTTGGGGGTGGTCATGAATTAAGCTCCTTTTCGCTCTAGGACGCATAGTTTAGGAGATATGAGCAAAACAAGTTTTTCATATAAAAATTTAAATTTTTTCAGGATTTGTAAGGAATTTTCGATTTTTTGGGGGTGGTCATGAATTAAGCTCCTTTTCGCTCTAGGACGCATAGTTTAGGAGATATGAGCAAAACAAGTTTTTCATATAAAAATTTCAATTTTTTCAGGATTTGTAAGGAATTTTCGATTTTTTGGGGGTGGTCATGAATTAAGCTCCTTTTCGCTCTAGGACGCATAGTTTAGGAGATATAAGCAAAGCAAGTTTTTCATATAAAAATTTAAATTTTTTCAGGATTTGGAAGGAATTTTCGTTTTTTTGGGGGTGGTCATGAATTAAGCTCCTTTTCGCTGTAGGACGCATAGTTTAGGAGATATGAGCAAAACAAGTTTTTCATATAAAAATTTTAATTTTTTTGGGAGTTGGATGGAATTTTCGATTTTTTGAGGGTGGTCATGAATTAAGCTCCTTTTCGCTCTAGGACGCATAGTTTAGGAGATATGAGCAAAACAAGTTTTTCATATAAAAATTTTAATTTTTTTGGGATTTGGATGGAATTTTCGATTTTTTGGGGGTGGTCATGAATTAAGCTTCTTTTCGCTCTAGGACGCATAGGTTAGAAGATATGAGCAAAACAAGTTTTTCATTTAAAAATTTCAAATTTTTCAGGATTTGGATGGAATTCAATTTTTTGAGGGTGGTCATGAATTAAGCTCCTGTTCGCTCTAGGACGCATAGTTTAGGAGATATGAGCAAAACAAGTTTTTCATATAAAAATTAAAATTTTTTCAGGATTTGGAAGGAATTTTCGATTTTTGGGGGTGGTCATGAATTAAGGTCCTTTTCGCTCTAGGACGCATAGTTTAGGAGATATGAGCAAAACAAGTTTTTCATATAAAAATTTCAATTTTTTCAGGTTTTGGATGGAATTTTCAATTTTTTGGGGGTGGTCATGAATTAAGCTCCTTTTCGCTCCAGGACGCATAGTTTAGGAGATATGAGCAAAACAAGTTTTTCATATAAAAATTTCAATTTTTTCAGGATTTGAAAGGAATTTTCGATTTTTTGAGGGTGGTCATGAATTAAGCTCATTTTCGCTCTAGGACGCATAGTTTAGGAGATATGAGCAAAACAAGTTTTTCATATAAAAATTTTAATTTTTTTGGGATTTGGATGGAATTTTCAATTTTTTGAGGGTGGTCATGAATTAAGCTCCTTTTCGCTCTAGGACGCATAGTTTATGAGCAAAACAAGTTTTTCATATAAAAATTTTAATTTTTTTGGGATTTGGAAGGAATTTTCGTTGTTTTTGGGGGTGGTCATGAATTAAGCTCCTTTTCGCTCTAGGACGCATAGTTTAGGAGATATGAGCAAAACAAGTTTTTCATATAAAAATTTCAATTTTTTCAGGATTTGTAAGGAATTTTCGATTTTTTGAGGGTGGTCATGAATTAAACTCCTTTTCGCTCTAGGACGCATAGTTTAGGAGATATGAGCAAAACAAGTTTTTCATTTAAAAATTTCAAATTTTTCAGGATTTGGATGGAATTTTCGATTTTTTGAGGGTGGTCATGAATTAAGCTCCTTTTCGCTCTAGGACGCATAGTTTAGGAGATATGAGCAAAACAAGTTTTTCATATAAAAATTTCAATTTTTTCAGGTTTTGGATGGAATTTTCAATTTTTTGGGGGTGGTCATGAATTAAGCTCCTTTTCGCTCTAGGACGCATAGTTTAGGAGATATGAGCAAAACAAGTTTTTCAAATAAAAATTTCAATTTTTTCAGGATTTGAAAGGAATTTTCGATTTTTTGAGGGTGGTCATGAATTAAGCTCATTTTCGCTCTAGGACGCATAGTTTAGGAGATATGAGCAAAACAAGTTTTTCATATAAAAATTTCAATTTTTTCAGGATTTGTAAGGAATTTTCGATTTTTTGGGGGTGGTCATGAATTAAGCTCCTTTTCGCTCTAGGACGCATAGTTTAGGAGATATGAGCAAAACAAGTTTTTCATATAAAAATTTAAATTTTTTCAGGATTTGGAAGGAATTTTCGTTTTTTTGGGGGTGGTCATGAATTAAGCTCCTTTTCGCTCTAGGACGCATAGTTTAGGAGATATGAGCAAAACAAGTTTTTCATATAAAAATTTTAATTTTTTTGGGATTTGGATGGAATTTTCGATTTTTTCAGGGTGGTCATGAATTAAGCTCCTTTTCGCTCTAGGACGCATAGTTTAGGAGATATGAGCAAAACAAATTTTTCATATAAAAATTTTAATTTTTTTGGGATTTGGATGGAATTTTAAATTTTTTGAGGGTGGTCATGAATTAAGCTCCTTTTCGCTCTAGGACGCATAGTTTAGGAGATATGAGCAAAACAAGTTTTTCATATAAAAATTTTAATTTTTTTGGGATTTGGATGGAATTTTCGATTTTTTGGGGGTGGTCATGAATTAAGCTCCTTTTCGCTCTAGGACGCATAGTTTAGGAGATATGAGCAAAACAATTTTTTTACCCTCCACCATAGGATGGGGGTATATTAACTTTGTCATTCCGTTTGTAACACATCGAAATATTGCTCTAAGACCCCATAAAGTATATATATTCTGGGTCGTGGTGAAATTCTGAGTCGATCTAAGCATGTCCGTCCGTCCGTCCGTCTGTCCGTCTGTCCGTCTGTCCGTCCGTCCGTCTGTCCGTCTGTCCGGCTGTCCGTCCGTCTGTGGAAATCACGCTAACTTCCGAACGAAACAAGCTATCGACTTGAAACTTGGCACAAGTAGTTGTTATTGATGTAGGTCGGATGGTATTGAAAATGGGCCATATCGGACCACGTTTACGTATAGCCCCCATATAAACCGATCCCCAAATTTGGCTTGGGGAGCCTCCCGGAGCAGCAAAATTCATCCGATCCGGTTGAAATTTGGTACGTGGTCTTAGTATACGGTCTCTAACAACCATGCAAAAATTGGTCCATATCGGTCCATAATTATATATAGCCCCCATATAAACCGATCCCCATATTTGACCTCCGGAGCCTCTTGGAGGGGCAAAATTCATCCGATCCGATTGATATTTGGTACCTGATGTTAGTATATGGTCTCTAACAACCATGCAAAAATTGGTCCATATCGGTCCATAATTATATATAGCCCCCATATAAACCGATCCCCAGATTTGACCTCCGGAGACTTTTGGAGGGGCAAAATTCGTCCGATCCGGTTGAAATTTGGTACCTGATGTTAGTATACGGCCTCTAACAACCATGCAAAAATTGGTCCATATCGGTCCATAATTATATATAGCTCCCATATAAACCGATCCCCAGATTTGACCTCCGGAGACTTTTGGAGGGGCAAAATTCATCCGATCTGGTTGAAATTTGGTACCTGATGTTAGTTTACGGCCTCTCATAACCATGCAAAAATTGGTCCATATCGGTTCATAATTATATATAGCCCCCATATAAGCCGATCCCCAGATTTGAACTCCGGAGCCTCTTGGAAGAGCAAAATTCATCCGATCCAGTTGATACATGGTGTTAGTATATGGTCTCTAACAACCATGCAAAAATTGGTCCATATCGGTCCATAATTATATATAAAGGGTGATTTGTTAAGAGCTTGATAACTTTTTTTTAAAAAAAAACGCATAAAATTTGCAAAATCTCATCAGTTCTTTATTTGAAACGTTAGATTGGTCCATGACATTTACTTTTTGAAGATAATTTCATTTAAATGTTGACCGCGGCTGCGTCTTAGGTGGTCCATTCGGAAAGTCCAATTTTGGGCAACTTTTTCGAGCATTTCGGCCGGAATAGCCCGAATTTCTTCGGAAATGTTGTCTTCCAAAGCTGGAATAGTTGCTGGCTTATTTCTGTAGACTTTAGACTTGACGTAGCCCCACAAAAAATAGTCTAAAGGCGTCAAATCGCATGATCTTGGTGGCCAACTTACCGGTCCATTTCTTGAGATGAATTGTTCTCCGAAGTTTTCCCTCAAAATGGCCATAGAATCGCGAGCTGTGTGGCATGTAGCGCCATCTTGTTGAAACCACATGTCAACCAAGTTCAGTTCTTCCATTTTTGGCAACAAAAAGTTTGTTAGCATCGAACGATAGCGATCGCCATTCACCGTAACGTTGCGTCCAACAGCATCTTTGAAAAAATACGGTCCAATGATTCCACCAGCGTACAAACCACACCAAACAGTGCATTTTTCGGGATGCATGGGCAGTTCTTGAACGGCTTCTGGTTGCTCTTCACTCCAAATGCGGCAATTTTGCTTATTTACGTAGCCATTCAACCAGAAATGAGCCTCATCGCTGAACAAAATTTGTCGATAAAAAAGCGGATTTTCTGCCAACTTTTCTAGGGCCCATTCACTGAAAATTCGACGTTGTGGCTCGTTAGTAAGTCTATTCATGATGAAATGTCAAAGCATACTGAGCATCTTTCTCTTTGACACCATGTCTGAAATCCCACGTGATCTGTCAAATACTAATGCATGAAAATCCTAACCTCAAAAGAATCACCCTTTAGTTCCCATATAAACCGTCCCCAGATTTGACGTCCGGAACCTCTTGGAGGAGCAAAAGTCATCCGATACGGTTGAAATTTGGTACATTTTGTCAATATATGGCCTCTAACAGCCATGTAAAAATTGGTCCATATCGGTCTTTAGTTATATATAGCCGATGACTTATTACACAAAAATTGGTCCATATCGCCAAAAATAATCTACCAAAACTTTATTTCCATAGAAAATTTTGTCAAATTTTATTACTATAGAAAGTTTTGTCAAAATTTCATTTCTATAGAAAGTTTGGTCAAAAGTTTATTTCTATACAAATGTTTGTCAAAATTTTATTTCCATAGAAAATTTTGTCAAAATTTTATTTCTATAGAAAATTTTGTAATCTACCTAAACTTTATTTCCATAGAAAATTTTGTCAAATTTTATTACTATAGAAAGTTTTGTTAAAATTTCATTTCTATAGAAAGTTTTGTCAAAAGTTTATTCCTATAGAAATGTTTGTCAAAATTTTATTTCTATAGAAAATTTTGTAAAAAATTTATTTCTGTAGAAAATTTTGTCAACATTTTATTTCTATAGAAAATTTTGTCAAGTTTTTATTTCTATAGAAAATTTTGTAACATTTTTATTTCTATAGAAAATTTTTTCAAAATTTTATTTCTATAGAAAATTTTGTCAAGGTTTCATTTCTATAGAAAATTTTGTCAAAATTTTATTTCTATAGGAAATTTTGTCAAACTAAATTATATACGTATTTAATCGGCCTTTTTTTGTTTAATATATACCCCGTATGGGCTAACTTACAATTTAGAAGACAGTGTTAAAAAGTTTTACGATACCTTGCCATCGGCAAGTGTTATCGCAACCCAAGTAATTCGATTGTGGATGACAGCCTTTAGTAGAAGTTCCTACGCAATCCATGGTGGAGGGTACATAAGATTCGGCCTGGCCGAACTTACGGCCGTATATACTTGTTTAATATAAAAATTTTAATTTTTTTGAGATTTGGATGGAATTTTCGATTTTTTGGGGGTGGTCATGAATTAAGCTCCTTTTCGCTCTAGGACGCATAGTTTAGGAGATATGAGCAAAACAAGTTTTTCATATAAAAATTTTAATTTTTTTGGGATTTGGATGGAATTTTCGATTTTTTGGGGGTGGTCATGAATTAAGCTTCTTTTCGCTCTAGGAAGCATAGTTTAGGAGATATGATCAAAACAAGTTTTTCATATAAAAATTAAAATTTTTTCAGGATTTGGAAAGAATTTTCGATTTTTTGGGGGTGGTCATGAATTAAGCTCCTTTTCGCTCTAGGACGCATAGTTTAGGAGATATGAGCAAAACAAGTTTTTCATATAAAAATTTCAATTTTTTCAGGATTTGTAAGGAATTTTCAATTTTTTGGGGGTGGTCATGAATTAAGCTCCTTTTCGCTCTAGGACGCATAGTTTAGGAGATATGAGCAAAACAAGTTTTTCATATAAAAATTTAAATTTTTTCAGGATTTGGAAGGAATTTTCGTTTTTTTGGGGGTGGTCATGAATTAAGCTCCTTTTCGCTCTAGGACGCATAGTTTAGGAGATATGAGCAAAACAAGTTTTTCATATAAAAATTTCAATTTTTTCAGGATTTGTAAGGAATTTTCGATTTTTTGGGGGTGGTCATGAATTAAGCTCCTTTTCGCTCTTGGACGCATAGTTTAGGAGATATGAGCAAAACAAGTTTTTCATTTAAAAATTTCAAATTTTTCAGGATTTGGATGGAATTTTCGATTTTTTGAGGGTGGTCATGAATTAAGCTCCTTTTCGCTCTAGGACGCATAGTTTAGGAGATATGAGCAAAACAAGTTTTTCATATAAAAATTTTAATTTTTTTGGGATTTGGATGGAATTTTCGATTTTTTGGGGGTGGTCATGAATTAAGCTTCTTTTCGCTCTAGGACGCATAGGTTAGAAGATATGAGCAAAACAAGTTTTTCATTTAAAAATTTCAAATTTTTCAGGATTTGGATGGAATTCAATTTTATGAGGGTGGTCATGAATTAAGCTCCTGTTCGCTCTAGGACGCATAGTTTAGGAGATATGAGCAAAACAAGTTTTTCATATAAAAATTTCAATTTTTCCATGATTTGGATGAAATTTTCAATTTTTTTGGGAGTGGTCATGAATTAAGCTCCTTTTCGCTCTAGGACGCATAGTTTAGGAGATATGAGCAAAACAAGTTTTTCATATAAAAATTAAAATTTTTTCAGGATTTGGAAGGAATTTTCGATTTTTGGGGGTGGTCATGAATTAAGGTCCTTTTCGCTCTAGGACGCATTGTTTAGGAGATATGAGCAAAACAAGTTTTTCATATAAAAATTTCAATTTTTTCAGGTTTTGGATGGAATTTTCAATTTTTTGGGTGTGGTCATGAATTAAGCTCCTGTTCGCTCTAGGACGCATAGTTTAGGAGATATGAGCAAAACAAGTTTTTCATATAAAAATTTTAATTTTTTTGGGATTTGGATGGAATTTTCAATTTTTTGAGGGTGGTCATGAATTAAGCTCCTTTTCGCTCTAGGACGCATAGTTTATGAGCAAAACAAGTTTTTCATATAAAAAATTTAATTTTTTTGGGATTTGGATGGAATTTTCGATTTTTTGGGGGTGGTCATGAATTAAGCTCCTTTTCGCTCTAGGGCGCATAGTTTAGGAGATATGAGCAAAACAAGTTTTTCATATAAAAATTTTAATTTTTTTGGGATTTGGATGGAATTTTCGATTTTTTTGGGGTGCTCATGAATTAAGCTTCTTTTCGCTCTAGGAAGCATAGTTTAGGAGATATGATCAAAACAAGTTTTTCATATAAAAATTTCAATTTTTTCAGGATTTGGAAGGAATTTTCGATTTTTTGGGGGTGGTCATGAATTAAGCTCCTTTTCGCTCTAGGACGCATAGTTTAGGAGATATGAGCAAAACAAGTTTTTCATATAAAAATTTCAATTTTTTCAGGATTTGTAAGGAATTTTCGATTTTTTGGGGTGGTCATGAATTAAGCTCCTTTTCGCTCTAGGACGCATAGTTTAGGAGATATGAGCAAAACAAGTTTTTCATATAAAAATTTAAATTTTTTCAGGATTTGGAAGGAATTTTCGTTTTTTTGGGGGTGGTCATGAATTAAGCTCCTTTTCGCTCTAGGACGCATAGTTTAGGAGTTATGAGCAAAACAAGTTTTTCATATAAAAATTTTAATTTTTTTTGGGATTTGGATGGAATTTTCGATTTTTTGAGGGTGGTCATGAATTAAGCTCCTTTTCGCTCAAGGACGCATAGTTTAGGAGATATGAGCAAAACAAGTTTTTCATATAAAAATTTTAATTTTTTTGGGATTTGGATGGAATTTTCAATTTTTTGAGGGTGGTCATGAATTAAGCTCCTTTTCGCTCTAGGACGCATAGTTTAGGAGATATGAGCAAAACAAGTTTTTCATTTAAAAATTTCAAATTTTTCAGGATTTGGATGGAATTCAATTTTTTGAGGGTGGTCATGAATTAAGCTCCTTTTCGCTCTAGGACGCATAGTTTAGGAGATATGAGCAAAACAAGTTTTTCATATAAAAATTTCAATTTTTCCATGATTTGGATGAAATTTTCAATTTTTTGGGGGTGGTCATGAATTAAGCTCCTTTTCGCTCTAGGACGCATAGTTTAGGAGATATGAGCAAAACAAGTTTTTCATATAAAAATTAAAATTTTTTCAGGATTTGGAAGGAATTTTCGATTTTTGGGGGTGGTCATGAATTAAGGTCCTTTTCGCTCTAGGACGCATAGTTTAGGAGATATGAGCAAAACAAGTTTTTCATATAAAAATTTTAATTTTTTTGGGATTTGGATGGAATTTTCGATTTTTTGAGGGTGGTCATGAATTAAGCTCCTTTTCGCTCTAGGACGCATAGTTTAGGAGATATGAGCAAAACAAGTTTTTCATATAAAAATTTTAATTTTTTTGGGATTTGGATGGAATTTTCGATTTTTTGGGGGTGGTCATGAATTAAGCTCCTTTTCGCTCTAGGACGCATAGTTTAGGAGATATGAGCAAAACAAGTTTTTCATATAAAAATTTTAATTTTTTTGGGATTTGGATGGAATTTTCGATTTTTTGAGGGTGGTCATGAATTAAGCTCCTTTTCGCTCTAGGACGCATAGTTTAGGAGATATGAGCAAAACAAGTTTTTCATATAAAAATTTAAATTTTTTCAGGATTTGGAAGGAATTTTCGTTTTTTTGGGGGTGGTCATGAATTAAGCTCCTTTTCGCTCTAGGACGCATAGTTTAGGAGATATGAGCAAAACAAGTTTTTCATTTAAAAATTTCAAATTTTTCAGGATTTGGATGGAATTTTCGATTTTTTGAGGGTGGTCATGAATTAAGCTCCTTTTCGCTCTAGGACGCATAGTTTAGGAGATATGAGCAAAACAAGTTTTTCATATAAAAATTTTAATTTTTTTGGGATTTGGATGGAATTTTCGATTTTTTGGGGGTGGTCATGAATTAAGCTTCTTTTCGCTCTAGGACGCATAGGTTAGAAGATATGAGCAAAACAAGTTTTTCATTTAAAAATTTCAAATTTTTCAGGATTTGGATGGAATTCAATTTTTTGAGGGTGGTCATGAATTAAGCTCCTGTTCGCTCTAGGACGCATAGTTTAGGAGATATGAGCAAAACAAGTTTTTCATATAAAAATTTCAATTTTTCCATGATTTGGATGAAATTTTCAATTTTTTGGGGGTGGTCATGAATTAAGCTCCTTTTCGCTCTAGGACGCATAGTTTAGGAGATATGAGCAAAACAAGTTTTTCATATAAAAATTAAAATTTTTTCAGGATTTGGAAGGAATTTTCGATTTTTGGGGGTGGCCATGAATTAAGGTCCTTTTCGCTCTAGGACGCATAGTTTAGGAGATATGAGCAAAACAAGTTTTTCATATAAAAATTTCAATTTTTTCAGGTTTTGGATGGAATTTTCAATTTTTTGGGGGTGGTCATGAATTAAGCTCCTTTTCGCTCTAGGACGCATAGTTTAGGAGATATGAGCAAAACAAGTTTTTCATATAAAAATTTCAATTTTTTCAGGATTTGAAAGGAATTTTCGATTTTTTGAGGGTGGTCATGAATTAAGCTCATTTTCGCTCTAGGACGCATAGTTTAGGAGATATGAGCAAAACAAGTTTTTCATATAAAAATTTTAATTTTTTTGGGATTTGGATGGAATTTTCAATTTTTTGAGGGTGGTCATGAATTAAGCTCCTTTTCGCTCTAGGACGCATAGTTTATGAGCAAAACAAGTTTTTCATATAAACATTTTAATTTTTTTGGGATTTGGATGGAATTTTCGATTTTTTGGGGGTGGTCATGAATTAAGCTCCTTTTCGCTCTAGGACGCATAGTTTAGGAGATATGAGCAAAACAAGTTTTTCATATAAAAATTTTAATTTTTTTGGGATTTGGATGGAATTTTCGATTTTTTGGGGGTGGTCATGAATTATGCTTCTTTTCGCTCTAGGAAGCATAGTTTAGGAGATATGATCAAAAAAAGGTTTTCATATAAAAATTTCAATTTTTTCAGGATTTGGAAGGAATTTTCGATTTTTTGGGGGTGGTCATGAATTAAGCTCCTTTTCGCTCTAGGACGCATAGTTTAGGAGATATGAGCAAAACAAGTTTTTCATATAAAAATTTCAATTTTTTCAGGATTTGTAAGGAATTTTCGATTTTTTGGGGGTGGTCATGAATTAAGCTCCTTTTCGCTCTAGGACGCATAGTTTAGGAGATATGAGCAAAACAAGATTTTCATATAAAAATTTAAATTTTTTCAGGATTTGGATGGAATTTTCAATTTTTTGAGGGTGGTCATGAATTAAGCTCCTTTTCGCTCTAGGACGCATAGTTTAGGAGATATGAGCAAAACAAGTTTTTCATATAAAAATTTTAATTTTTTTGGGATTTGGATGGAATTTTCGATTTTTTGGGGGTTGTCATGAATTAAGCTCCTTTTCGCTCTAGGACGCATAGTTTAGGAGATATGAGCAAAACAATTTTTTAATATAAAAATTTTAATTTTTTTGGGATTTGGATGGAATTTTCGATTTTTTGGGGGTGGTCATGAATTAAGCTCCTTTTCGCTCTAGGACGCATAGTTTAGGAGATATGAGCAAAACAAGTTTTTCATATAAAAATTTCAATTTTTTCAGGATTTGTAAGGAATTTTCGATTTTTTGGGGGTGGTCATGAATTAAGCTCCTTTTCGCTCTAGGACGCATAGTTTAGGAGATATGAGCAAAACAAGTTTTTCATATAAAAATTTCAATTTTTTCAGGATTTGTAAGGAATTTTCGATTTTTTGGGGGTGGTCATGAATTAAGCTCCTTTTCGCTCTAGGACGCATAGTTTAGGAGATATGAGCAAAACAAGTTTTTCATATAAAAATTTAAATTTTTTCAGGATTTGGAAGGAATTTTCGTTGTTTTTGGGGGTGGTCATGAATTAAGCTCCTTTTCGCTCTAGGACGCATAGTTTAGGAGATATGAGCAAAACAAGTTTTTCATATAAAAATTTCAATTTTTTCAGGATTTGTAAGGAATTTTCGATTTTTTGGGGGTGGTCATGAATTAAGCTCCTTTTCGCTCTAGGACGCATAGTTTAGGAGATATGAGCAAAACAAGTTTTTCATTTAAAAATTTCAAATTTTTCAGGATTTGGAAGGAATTTTCGATTTTTTGAGGGTGGTCATGAATTAAGCTCCTTTTCGCTCTAGGACGCATAGTTTAGGAGATATGAGCAAAACAAGTTTTTCATATAAAAATTTTAATTTTTTTGGGATTTGGATGGAATTTTCGATTTTTTGGGGGTGGTCATGAATTAAGCTTCTTTTCGCTCTAGGACGCATAGGTTAGAAGATATGAGCAAAACAAGTTTTTCATTTAAAAATTTCAAATTTTTCAGGATTTGGATGGAATTCAATTTTTTGAGGGTGGTCATGAATTAAGCTCCTGTTCGCTCTAGGACGCATAGTTTAGGAGATATGAGCAAAACAAGTTTTTCATATAAAAATTTCAATTTTTCCATGATTTGGATGAAATTTTCAATTTTTTGGGGTGGTCATGAATTAAGCTCCTTTTCGCTCTAGGACGCATAGTTTAGGAGATATGAGCAAAACAAGTTTTTCATATAAAAATTAAAATTTTTTCAGGATTTGGAAGGAATTTTCGATTTTTGGGGGTGGTCATGAATTAAGGTCCTTTTCGCTCTAGGACGCATAGTTTAGGAGATATGAGCAAAACAAGTTTTTCATATAAAAATTTCAATTTTTTCAGGTTTTGGATGGAATTTTCAATTTTTTGGGGGTGGTCATGAATTAAGCTCCTTTTCGCTCTAGGACGCATAGTTTAGGAGATATGAGCAAAACAAGTTTTTCATATAAAAATTTTAATTTTTTTGGGATTTGGATGGAATTTTCAATTTTTTGAGGGTGGTCATGAATTAAGCTCCTTTTCGCTCTAGGACGCATAGTTTATGAGCAAAACAAGTTTTTTTAAAAAAAAAATTTTAATTTTTTTGGGATTTGGATGGAATTTTCGATTTTTTGGGGGTGGTCATGAATTAAGCTCCTTTTCGCTCTAGGACGCATAGTTTAGGAGATATGAGCAAAACAAGTTTTTCATATAAAAATTTTAATTTTTTTGGGATTTGGATGGAATTTTCGATTTTTTGGGGGTGGTCATGAATTATGCTTCTTTTCGCTCTAGGAAGCATAGTTTAGGAGATATGATCAAAAAAAGGTTTTCATATAAAAATTTCAATTTTTTCAGGATTTGGAAGGAATTTTCGATTTTTTGGGGGTGGTCATGAATTAAGCTCCTTTTCGCTCTAGGACGCATAGTTTAGGAGATATGAGCAAAACAAGTTTTTCATATAAAAATTTCAATTTTTTCAGGATTTGTAAGGAATTTTCGATTTTTTGGGGGTGGTCATGAATTAAGCTCCTTTTCGCTCTAGGACGCATAGTTTAGGAGATATGAGCAAAACAAGATTTTCATATAAAAATTTAAATTTTTTCAGGATTTGGATGGAATTTTCAATTTTTTGAGGGTGGTCATGAATTAAGCTCCTTTTCGCTCTAGGACGCATAGTTTAGGAGATATGAGCAAAACAAGTTTTTCATATAAAAATTTTAATTTTTTTGGGATTTGGATGGAATTTTCGATTTTTTGGGGGTTGTCATGAATTAAGCTCCTTTTCGCTCTAGGACGCATAGTTTAGGAGATATGAGCAAAACAATTTTTTAATATAAAAATTTTAATTTTTTTGGGATTTGGATGGAATTTTCGATTTTTTGGGGGTGGTCATGAATTAAGCTCCTTTTCGCTCTAGGACGCATAGTTTAGGAGATATGAGCAAAACAAGTTTTTCATATAAAAATTTCAATTTTTTCAGGATTTGTAAGGAATTTTCGATTTTTTGGGGGTGGTCATGAATTAAGCTCCTTTTCGCTCTAGGACGCATAGTTTAGGAGATATGAGCAAAACAAGTTTTTCATATAAAAATTTAAATTTTTTCAGGATTTGGAAGGAATTTTCGTTGTTTTTGGGGGTGGTCATGAATTAAGCTCCTTTTCGCTCTAGGACGCATAGTTTAGGAGATATGAGCAAAACAAGTTTTTCATATAAAAATTTCAATTTTTTCAGGATTTGTAAGGAATTTTCGATTTTTTGGGGGTGGTCATGAATTAAGCTCCTTTTCGCTCTAGGACGCATAGTTTAGGAGATATGAGCAAAACAAGTTTTTCATTTAAAAATTTCAAATTTTTCAGGATTTGGATGGAATTTTCGATTTTTTGAGGGTGGTCATGAATTAAGCTCCTTTTCGCTCTAGGACGCATAGTTTAGGAGATATGAGCAAAACAAGTTTTTCATATAAAAATTTTAATTTTTTTGGGATTTGGATGGAATTTTCGATTTTTTGGGGGTGGTCATGAATTAAGCTTCTTTTCGCTCTAGGACGCATAGGTTAGAAGATATGAGCAAAACAAGTTTTTCATTTAAAAATTTCAAATTTTTCAGGATTTGGATGGAATTCAATTTTTTGAGGGTGGTCATGAATTAAGCTCCTGTTCGCTCTAGGACGCATAGTTTAGGAGATATGAGCAAAACAAGTTTTTCATATAAAAATTTCAATTTTTCCATGATTTGGATGAAATTTTCAATTTTTTGGGGGTGGTCATGAATTAAGCTCCTTTTCGCTCTAGGACGCATAGTTTAGGAGATATGAGCAAAACAAGTTTTTCATATAAAAATTAAAATTTTTTCAGGATTTGGAAGGAATTTTCGATTTTTGGGGGTGGTCATGAATTAAGGTCCTTTTCGCTCTAGGACGCATAGTTTAGGAGATATGAGCAAAACAAGTTTTTCATATAAAAATTTCAATTTTTTCAGGTTTTGGATGGAATTTTCAATTTTTTGGGGGTGGTCATGAATTAAGCTCCTTTTCGCTCTAGGACGCATAGTTTAGGAGATATGAGCAAAACAAGTTTTTCAAATAAAAATTTCAATTTTTTCAGGATTTGAAAGGAATTTTCGAATTTTTGAGGGTGGTCATGAATTAAGCTCATTTTCGCTCTATGACGCATAGTTTAGGAGATATGAGCAAAACAAGTTTTTCATATAAAAATTTCAATTTTTTCAGGATTTGTAAGGAATTTTCGATTTTTTGGGGGTGGTCATGAATTAAGCTCCTTTTCGCTCTAGGACGCATAGTTTAGGAGATATGAGCAAAACAAGTTTTTCATATAAAAATTTAAATTTTTTTGGGATTTGGATGGAATTTTCAATTTTTTGAGGGTGGTCATGAATTAAGCTCCTTTTCGCTCTAGGACGAATAGTTTAGGAGATATGAGCAAAACAAGTTTTTCATATAAAAATTTTAATTTTTTTGGGATTTGGATGGAATTTTCGATTTTTTGAGGGTGGTCATGAATTAAGCTCCTTTTCGCTCTGGGACGCATAGTTTAGGAGATATGAGCAAAACAAGTTTTTCATATAAAAATTTTAATTTTTTTGGGATTTGGATGGAATTTTCAATTTTTTGAGGGTGGTCATGAATTAAGCTCCTTTTCGCTCTAGGACGAATAGTTTAGGAGATATGAGCAAAACAAGTTTTTCATATAAAAATTTTAATTTTTTTGGGATTTGGATGGAATTTTCGATTTTTTGGGGGTGGTCATGAATTAAGCTCCTTTTCGCTCTAGGACGCATAGTTTAGGAGATATGAGCAAAACAAGTTTTTCATATAAAAATTTTAATTTTTTTGGGATTTGGATGGAATTTTCGATTTTTTGAGGGTGGTCATGAATTAAGCTTCTTTTCGCTCTAGGAAGCATAGTTTAGGAGATATGATCAAAACAAGTTTTTCATATAAAAATTTCAATTTTTTCAGGATTTGGAAGGAATTTTCGATTTTTTGGGGTGGTCATGAATTAAGCTCCTTTTCGCTCTAGGACGCATAGTTTAGGAGATATGAGCAAAACAAGTTTTTCATATAAAAATTTACAATTTTTTCAGGATTTGTAAGGAATTTTCGATTTTTTGGGGGTGGTCATGAATTAAGCTCCTTTTCGCTCTAGGACGCATAGTTTAGGAGATATGAGCAAAACAAGTTTTTCATATAAAAATTTAAATTTTTTCAGGATTTGGAAGGAATTTTCGTTTTTTTGGGGGTGGTCATGAATTAAGCTCCTTTTCGCTCTAGGACGCATAGTTTAGGAGATATGAGCAAAACAAGTTTTTCATATAAAAATTTTAATTTTTTTGGGATTTGGATGGAATTTTCGATTTTTTGAGGGTGGTCATGAATTAAGCTCCTTTTCGCTCTAGGACGCATAGTTTAGGAGATATGAGCAAAACAAGTTTTTCATATAAAAATTTTAATTTTTTGGGGATTTGGATGGAATTTTCGATTTTTTGGGGGTGGTCATGAATTAAGCTCCTTTTCGCTCTAGGACGCATAGTTTAGGAGATATGAGCAAAACAAGTTTTTCATATAAAAATTTCAATTTTTTCAGGATTTGTAAGGAATTTTCGATTTTTTGGGGGTGGTCATGAATTAAGCTCCTTTTCGCTCTAGGACGCATAGTTTAGGAGATATGAGCAAAACAAGTTTTTCATATAAAAATTTCAATTTTTTTGGGTTTGTAAGGAATTTTCGATTTTTTGGGGGTGGTCATGAATTAAGCTCCTTGTCGCTCTAGGACGCATAGTTTAGGAGATATGAGCAAAACAAGTTTTTCATATAAAAATTTAAATTTTTTCAGGATTTGGAAGGAATTTTCGTTGTTTTGGGGGTGGTCATGAATTAAGCTCCTTTTCGCTCTAGGACGCATAGTTTAGGAGATATGAGCAAAACAAGTTTTTCATATAAAAATTTCAATTTTTTCAGGATTTGTAAGGAATTTTCGATTTTTTGGGGGTGGTCATGAATTAAGCTCCTTTTCGCTCTAGGACGCATAGTTTAGGAGATATGAGCAAAACAAGTTTTTCATTTAAAAATTTCAAATTTTTCAGGATTTGGATGGAATTTTCGATTTTTTGAGGGTGGTCATGAATTAAGCTCCTTTTCGCTCTAGGACGCATAGTTTAGGAGATATGAGCAAAACAAGTTTTTCATATAAAAATTTTAATTTTTTTGGGATTTGGATGGAATTTTCGATTTTTTGGGGGTGGTCATGAATTAAGCTTCTTTTCGCTCTAGGACGCATAGGTTAGAAGATATGAGCAAAACTAGTTTTTCATTTAAAAATTTCAAATTTTTCAGGATTTGGATGGAATTCAATTTTTTGAGGGTGGTCATGAATTAAGCTCCTGTTCGCTCTAGGACGCATAGTTTAGGAGATCTGAGCAAAACAAGTTTTTCATATAAAAATTTCAATTTTTCCATGATTTGGATGAAATTTTCAATTTTTTGGGGGTGGTCATGAATTAAGCTCCTTTTCGCTCTAGGACGCATAGTTTAGGAGATATGAGCAAAACAAGTTTTTCATATAAAAATTAAAATTTTTTCAGGATTTGGAAGGAATTTTCGATTTTTGGGGGTGGTCATGAATTAAGGTCCTTTTCGCTCTAGGACGCATAGTTTAGGAGATATGAGCAAAACAAGTTTTTCATATAAAAATTTTAATTTTTTTGGGATTTGGATGGAATTTTCAATTTTTTGAGGGTGGTCATGAATTAAGCTCCTTTTCGCTCTAGGACGCATAGTTTATGAGCAAAACAAGTTTTTCATATAAAAATTTTAATTTTTTTGGGATTTGGATGGAATTTTCGATTTTTTGGGGGTGGTCATGAATTAAGCTCCTTTTCGCTCTAGGACGCATAGTTTAGGAGATATGAGCAAAACAAGTTTTTCATATAAAAATTTTAATTTTTTTGGGATTTGGATGGAATTTTCGATTTTTTGGGGGTGGTCATGAATTATGCTTCTTTTCGCTCTAGGAAGCATAGTTTAGGAGATATGATCAAAAAAAGGTTTTCATATAAAAATTTCAATTTTTTCAGGATTTGGAAGGAATTTTCGATTTTTTGGGGGTGGTCATGAATTAAGCTCCTTTTCGCTCTAGGACGCATAGTTTAGGAGATATGAGCAAAACAAGTTTTTCATATAAAAATTTCAATTTTTTCAGGATTTGTAAGGAATTTTCGATTTTTTGGGGGTGGTCATGAATTAAGCTCCTTTTCGCTCTAGGACGCATAGTTTAGGAGATATGAGCAAAACAAGATTTTCATATAAAAATTTAAATTTTTTCAGGATTTGGATGGAATTTTCAATTTTTTGAGGGTGGTCATGAATTAAGCTCCTTTTCGCTCTAGGACGCATAGTTTAGGAGATATGAGCAAAACAAGTTTTTCATATAAAAATTTTATTTTTTTTGGGATTTGGATGGAATTTTCGATTTTTTGGGGGTTGTCATGAATTAAGCTCCTTTTCGCTCTAGGACGCATAGTTTAGGAGATATGAGCAAAACAATTTTTTAATATAAAAATTTTAATTTTTTTGGGATTTGGATGGAATTTTCGATTTTTTGGGGGTGGTCATGAATTAAGCTCCTTTTCGCTCTAGGACGCATAGTTTAGGAGATATGAGCAAAACAAGTTTTTCATATAAAAATTTCAATTTTTTCAGGATTTGTAAGGAATTTTCGATTTTTTGGGGGTGGTCATGAATTAAGCTCCTTTTCGCTCTAGGACGCATAGTTTAGGAGATATGAGCAAAACAAGTTTTTCATATAAAAATTTCAATTTTTTCAGGATTTGTAAGGAATTTTCGATTTTTTGGGGGTGGTCATGAATTAAGCTCCTTTTCGCTCTAGGACGCATAGTTTAGGAGATATGAGCAAAACAAGTTTTTCATATAAAAATTTAAATTTTTTCAGGATTTGGAAGGAATTTTCGTTGTTTTTGGGGGTGGTCATGAATTAAGCTCCTTTTCGCTCTAGGACGCATAGTTTAGGAGATATGAGCAAAACAAGTTTTTCATATAAAAATTTCAATTTTTTCAGGATTTGTAAGGAATTTTCGATTTTTTGGGGGTGGTCATGAATTAAGCTCCTTTTCGCTCTAGGACGCATAGTTTAGGAGATATGAGCAAAACAAGTTTTTCATTTAAAAATTTCAAATTTTTCAGGATTTGGAAGGAATTTTCGATTTTTTGAGGGTGGTCATGAATTAAGCTCCTTTTCGCTCTAGGACGCATAGTTTAGGAGATATGAGCAAAACAAGTTTTTCATATAAAAATTTTAATTTTTTTGGGATTTGGATGGAATTTTCGATTTTTTGGGGGTGGTCATGAATTAAGCTCCTTTTCGCTCTAGGACGCATAGGTTAGAAGATATGAGCAAAACAAGTTTTTCATTTAAAAATTTCAAATTTTTCAGGATTTGGATGGAATTCAATTTTTTGAGGGTGGTCATGAATTAAGCTCCTGTTCGCTCTAGGACGCATAGTTTAGGAGATATGAGCAAAACAAGTTTTTCATATAAAAATTTCAATTTTTCCATGATTTGGATGAAATTTTCAATTTTTTGGGGGTGGTCATGAATTAAGCTCCTTTTCGCTCTAGGACGCATAGTTTAGGAGATATGAGCAAAACAAGTTTTTCATATAAAAATTAAAATTTTTTCAGGATTTGGAAGGAATTTTCGATTTTTGGGGGTGGTCATGAATTAAGGTCCTTTTCGCTCTAGGACGCATAGTTTAGGAGATATGAGCAAAACAAGTTTTTCATATAAAAATTTCAATTTTTTCAGGTTTTGGATGGAATTTTCAATTTTTTGGGGGTGGTCATGAATTAAGCTCCTTTTCGCTCTAGGACGCATAGTTTAGGAGATATGAGCAAAACAAGTTTTTCATATAAAAATTTTAATTTTTTTGGGATTTGGATGGAATTTTCAATTTTTTGAGGGTGGTCATGAATTAAGCTCCTTTTCGCTCTAGGACGCATAGTTTATGAGCAAAACAAGTTTTTCATATAAAAATTTTAATTTTTTTGGGATTTGGATGGAATTTTCGATTTTTTGGGGGTGGTCATGAATTAAGCTCCTTTTCGCTCTAGGACGCATAGTTTAGGAGATATGAGCAAAACAAGTTTTTCATATAAAAATTTTAATTTTTTTGGGATTTGGATGGAATTTTCGATTTTTTGGGGGTGGTCATGAATTATGCTTCTTTTCGCTCTAGGAAGCATAGTTTAGGAGATATGATCAAAAAAAGGTTTTCATATAAAAATTTCAATTTTTTCAGGATTTGGAAGGAATTTTCGATTTTTTGGGGGTGGTCATGAATTAAGCTCCTTTTCGCTCTAGGACGCATAGTTTAGGAGATATGAGCAAAACAAGTTTTTCATATAAAAATTTCAATTTTTTCAGGATTTGTAAGGAATTTTCGATTTTTTGGGGGTGGTCATGAATTAAGCTCCTTTTCGCTCTAGGACGCATAGTTTAGGAGATATGAGCAAAACAAGATTTTCATATAAAAATTTAAATTTTTTCAGGATTTGGATGGAATTTTCAATTTTTTGAGGGTGGTCATGAATTAAGCTCCTTTTCGCTCTAGGACGCATAGTTTAGGAGATATGAGCAAAACAAGTTTTTCATATAAAAATTTTAATTTTTTTGGGATTTGGATGGAATTTTCGATTTTTTGGGGGTTGTCATGAATTAAGCTCCTTTTCGCTCTAGGACGCATAGTTTAGGAGATATGAGCAAAACAAGTTTTTCATATAAAAATTTCAATTTTTTCAGGATTTGTAAGGAATTTTCGATTTTTTGGGGGTGGTCATGAATTAAGCTCCTTTTCGCTCTAGGAGGCATAGTTTGGGAGATATGAGCAAAACAAGTTTTTCATATAAAAATTTAAATTTTTTCAGGATTTGGAAGGAATTTTCGTTGTTTTTGGGGGTGGTCATGAATTAAGCTCCTTTTCGCTCTAGGACGCATAGTTTAGGAGATATGAGCAAAACAAGTTTTTCATATAAAAATTTCAATTTTTTCAGGATTTGTAAGGAATTTTCGATTTTTTGGGGGTGGTCATGAATTAAGCTCCTTTTCGCTCTAGGACGCATAGTTTAGGAGATATGAGCAAAACAAGTTTTTCATTTAAAAATTTCAAATTTTTCAGGATTTGGATGGAATTTTCGATTTTTTGAGGGTGGTCATGAATTAAGCTCCTTTTCGCTCTAGGACGCATAGTTTAGGAGATATGAGCAAAACAAGTTTTTCATATAAAAATTTTAATTTTTTTGGGATTTGGATGGAATTTTCGATTTTTTGGGGGTGGTCATGAATTAAGCTTCTTTTCGCTCTAGGACGCATAGGTTAGAAGATATGAGCAAAACAAGTTTTTCATTTAAAAATTTCAAATTTTTCAGGATTTGGATGGAATTCAATTTTTTGAGGGTGGTCATGAATTAAGCTCCTGTTCGCTCTAGGACGCATAGTTTAGGAGATATGAGCAAAACAAGTTTTTCATATAAAAATTTCAATTTTTCCATGATTTGGATGAAATTTTCAATTTTTTGGGGGTGGTCATGAATTAAGCTCCTTTTCGCTCTAGGACGCATAGTTTAGGAGATATGAGCAAAACAAGTTTTTCATATAAAAATTAAAATTTTTTCAGGATTTGGAAGGAATTTTCGATTTTTGGGGGTGGTCATGAATTAAGGTCCTTTTCGCTCTAGGACGCATAGTTTAGGAGATATGAGCAAAACAAGTTTTTCATATAAAAATTTCAATTTTTTCAGGTTTTGGATGGAATTTTCAATTTTTTGGGGGTGGTCATGAATTAAGCTCCTTTTCGCTCTAGGACGCATAGTTTAGGAGATATGAGCAAAACAAGTTTTTCAAATAAAAATTTCAATTTTTTCAGGATTTGAAAGGAATTTTCGAATTTTTGAGGGTGGTCATGAATTAAGCTCATTTTCGCTCTATGACGCATAGTTTAGGAGATATGAGCAAAACAAGTTTTTCATATAAAAATTTCAATTTTTTCAGGATTTGTAAGGAATTTTCGATTTTTTGGGGGTGGTCATGAATTAAGCTCCTTTTCGCTCTAGGACGCATAGTTTAGGAGATATGAGCAAAACAAGTTTTTCATATAAAAATTTAAATTTTTTTGGGATTTGGATGGAATTTTCAATTTTTTGAGGGTGGTCATGAATTAAGCTCCTTTTCGCTCTAGGACGAATAGTTTAGGAGATATGAGCAAAACAAGTTTTTCATATAAAAATTTTAATTTTTTTGGGATTTGGATGGAATTTTCGATTTTTTGAGGGTGGTCATGAATTAAGCTCCTTTTCGCTCTGGGACGCATAGTTTAGGAGATATGAGCAAAACAAGTTTTTCATATAAAAATTTTAATTTTTTTGGGATTTGGATGGAATTTTCAATTTTTTGAGGGTGGTCATGAATTAAGCTCCTTTTCGCTCTAGGACGAATAGTTTAGGAGATATGAGCAAAACAAGTTTTTCATATAAAAATTTTAATTTTTTTGGGATTTGGATGGAATTTTCGATTTTTTGGGGGTGGTCATGAATTAAGCTCCTTTTCGCTCTAGGACGCATAGTTTAGGAGATATGAGCAAAACAAGTTTTTCATATAAAAATTTTAATTTTTTTGGGATTTGGATGGAATTTTCGATTTTTTGAGGGTGGTCATGAATTAAGCTTCTTTTCGCTCTAGGAAGCATAGTTTAGGAGATATGATCAAAACAAGTTTTTCATATAAAAATTTCAATTTTTTCAGGATTTGGAAGGAATTTTCGATTTTTTGGGGTGGTCATGAATTAAGCTCCTTTTCGCTCTAGGACGCATAGTTTAGGAGATATGAGCAAAACAAGTTTTTCATATAAAAATTTACAATTTTTTCAGGATTTGTAAGGAATTTTCGATTTTTTGGGGGTGGTCATGAATTAAGCTCCTTTTCGCTCTAGGACGCATAGTTTAGGAGATATGAGCAAAACAAGTTTTTCATATAAAAATTTAAATTTTTTCAGGATTTGGAAGGAATTTTCGTTTTTTTGGGGGTGGTCATGAATTAAGCTCCTTTTCGCTCTAGGACGCATAGTTTAGGAGATATGAGCAAAACAAGTTTTTCATATAAAAATTTTAATTTTTTTGGGATTTGGATGGAATTTTCGATTTTTTGAGGGTGGTCATGAATTAAGCTCCTTTTCGCTCTAGGACGCATAGTTTAGGAGATATGAGCAAAACAAGTTTTTCATATAAAAATTTTAATTTTTTGGGGATTTGGATGGAATTTTCGATTTTTTGGGGGTGGTCATGAATTAAGCTCCTTTTCGCTCTAGGACGCATAGTTTAGGAGATATGAGCAAAACAAGTTTTTCATATAAAAATTTCAATTTTTTCAGGATTTGTAAGGAATTTTCGATTTTTTGGGGGTGGTCATGAATTAAGCTCCTTTTCGCTCTAGGACGCATAGTTTAGGAGATATGAGCAAAACAAGTTTTTCATATAAAAATTTCAATTTTTTTGGGTTTGTAAGGAATTTTCGATTTTTTGGGGGTGGTCATGAATTAAGCTCCTTGTCGCTCTAGGACGCATAGTTTAGGAGATATGAGCAAAACAAGTTTTTCATATAAAAATTTAAATTTTTTCAGGATTTGGAAGGAATTTTCGTTGTTTTGGGGGTGGTCATGAATTAAGCTCCTTTTCGCTCTAGGACGCATAGTTTAGGAGATATGAGCAAAACAAGTTTTTCATATAAAAATTTCAATTTTTTCAGGATTTGTAAGGAATTTTCGATTTTTTGGGGGTGGTCATGAATTAAGCTCCTTTTCGCTCTAGGACGCATAGTTTAGGAGATATGAGCAAAACAAGTTTTTCATTTAAAAATTTCAAATTTTTCAGGATTTGGATGGAATTTTCGATTTTTTGAGGGTGGTCATGAATTAAGCTCCTTTTCGCTCTAGGACGCATAGTTTAGGAGATATGAGCAAAACAAGTTTTTCATATAAAAATTTTAATTTTTTTGGGATTTGGATGGAATTTTCGATTTTTTGGGGGTGGTCATGAATTAAGCTTCTTTTCGCTCTAGGACGCATAGGTTAGAAGATATGAGCAAAACTAGTTTTTCATTTAAAAATTTCAAATTTTTCAGGATTTGGATGGAATTCAATTTTTTGAGGGTGGTCATGAATTAAGCTCCTGTTCGCTCTAGGACGCATAGTTTAGGAGATCTGAGCAAAACAAGTTTTTCATATAAAAATTTCAATTTTTCCATGATTTGGATGAAATTTTCAATTTTTTGGGGGTGGTCATGAATTAAGCTCCTTTTCGCTCTAGGACGCATAGTTTAGGAGATATGAGCAAAACAAGTTTTTCATATAAAAATTAAAATTTTTTCAGGATTTGGAAGGAATTTTCGATTTTTGGGGGTGGTCATGAATTAAGGTCCTTTTCGCTCTAGGACGCATAGTTTAGGAGATATGAGCAAAACAAGTTTTTCATATAAAAATTTCAATTTTTTCAGGTTTTGGATGGAATTTTCAATTTTTTGGGGGTGGTCATGAATTAAGCTCCTTTTCGCTCTAGGACGCATAGTTTAGGAGATATGAGCAAAACAAGTTTTTCAAATAAAAATTTCAATTTTTTCAGGATTTGAAAGGAATTTTCGATTTTTTGAAAGGGTGTGAAGTTAAAGTTGTTTTTTAAAGTTGTTTTTAGCCAAGACACAAACCACCAGAAAAATTTTTAATTTTCACTTTTCAGCGAAAATTCGCACAAAATCAAACGAATTTCATCTTGATTTGTTGCTGTTTGACTAAAAGCAATAAAATATGAACACATTTTGTTAATTATTTTATATTTAGACCTTTAAACTATAGGGAGTTAAAACCCAAAAATACGACTAAACTGTTCAAAGCTGATTTTGGCTATTTCTGATAGACGATAATGAACCAAAGGGGGTACACGTTGGTTACCCCAACTGAGGAGCGTACCCCAGTGAAAAGCCCATGGGCGTACGTAACCTGTGAGAGGAGAAATCAGGGGGGGGGGTTCAAATCAACTTTATGTCTATTTTTGAACGCATTATGAATACAATTTCTTTTAAATTTTAAAATCAGTAGACAGCCCAGACTGAGTAGAAAGCTACAGTTGCATTTCCATAACCGTAGCGTATTAAAATTTTAAAAGGGGGGCTAAGTAATTTTAGTAAAAATTTCGATATGGATTTTCGCCTATTTACACCCCACGACAACGAACTAAAGTGGGTATACGCAGGTAGCTGCACCCTTGGAACATCCCCCAGTGAAAGCCCCATGAGCGTAGCTCATCTGTGAACGGAGAAAAGTCAAAGGGGGTAAAAGCACTTTTTGTTACAATTTCAACTATTTTCAACACCGATTTTCACCTATTTACACCCCACGACAACGAACTAAAGTGGGTATACGTAGGTAGCTGCACCCTTAGAGCATCCCCCAGTGAAAGCCCCATGGGCGTAGCTCATCTGTGAAAGGAGAAAACACAATGGGGGTAAATGTTATATTTGTCACAATTTCAACACTGATTTTCGCCTAGTGACACCCCACGACAACGAACTAAAGTGGGTGTACGTAGATTGCTGTACTCTTGGAGCATCCCCCAGTGAAAGCCACATGGGCGTAGCTCATCTGTGAACGGAGAAAAGTCAAAGGGGGTAAAAGTACTTTTTGTTAAAATTTCAACTATTTTCAACACTGATTTTCGCCTATTTAGACCCCACGACAACGAACTAAAGTGGGTATACGTAGGTAGCTGCGCTCTTGGAGCATCCCCCAGTGAAAGCCCTATGGGCGTAGCTCATCTGTGAGAGGAGAAAACACAATGGGGGTAAATGTTATATTTGTCACAATTTCAACACTGATTTTCGCCTAGTTACACCCCACGACAACGAACTAAAGTGGGTATACGTAGATAGCTGCACTCTTGGATCATCCCCCAGTGAAAGCCCCATGGGCGTAGCTCATCTGTGACCGGAGAAAAACAAAGGGGGTAAAAGTACTTTTTGTTACAATTTCAACTATTTTCAAAACCGATTTTCGCCTATTTACACCCCACGACAACGAACTAAAGTGGGTATACAGAGGTAGCTGCACCCTTGGAACATCCCCCAGTGAAAGCCCCATGAGCGTAGCTCATCTGTGAACGGAGAAAAGTCAAAGGGGGTAAAAGTACTTTTTGTTACAATTTCAACTATTTTCAACACCGATTTTCACCTATTTACACCCCACGACAACGAACTAAAGTGGGTATACGTAGGTAGCTGCTCCCTTAGAGCATCCCCCAGTGAAAGCCCCATGGGCGTAGCTCATCTGTGAGAGGAGAAAACACAATGGGGGTAAATGTTATATTTGTCACAATTTCAACGCTGATTTTCGCCTAGTTACACCCCACGACAATGAACTAAAGTGGGTATACGTAGGTAGCTGCACTCTTGGAGCATCCCCCAGTGAAAGCCCCATGGGCGTAGCTCATCTGTGAACGGAGAAAAGTCAAAGGGGGTACAAGTACTTTTTGTTACAATTTCAACTATTTTCAACACCAATTTTCACCTATTTACACCCCACGACAACGAACTAAAGTGGGTATACGTAGGTAGCTGCACTCTTGGAGCATCCCCCATTGAAATCCCCATGGGCATACCTAATCTATGAACGGAGGAAAGTCAAGGAGCGCTAAAACATTTTTTCAGTACTCTATAGCGGCAAATTTTTTTTTAACAAAGGTTTCATATGTGTACCAGTAATATTCGTTTTCGCTTAGTCATGATTTTATCGAATCTATATATTATTATCCTTGAATCATTTATTTAAAAAATTTAAATATTTATTGTTGAAAGTTTAATATTTCTACTCGATCATTTTTGCTAACAAAGTTCGCGAACAGAACTATTGTCACTAGAGTTCATACACGGTGTAGATGCCAAGTAAGAAGAAGATTATTAAAATTGCGCGCTTTTGATACTGCGTGTAGTTTAATATAACTTTAAACGTGAAAGACAAGGATGGCAATATAGAGTACCATGCCGCCCTTTTTTGTTTTGAAACATTTCAATATATCCAATGTGCAAAACAAGGACGGAGGTATAATTATAGCATTTTGCCGCCCTTTGCCAACATTCTAATGCGAATGCCAACCCAGTAGAATAAATATACTTTATCTTTGCTAATGAAGCTAATATTGTAATATTGTTTATGTAGTTGTTTTGTATAGGACTTCTATTATGATTCAACAAAATTTCATTAGCAAAATAAGATATGCATTTTTTATGGGCAATGGTAATTTCGCACGACATTCGACAAATCTGTGGCGTCTGAACGGCACACAGTAAATATTTGATTTCCAAAATTTTGTCTCGTTTAGTTGGCACCACTTTTCACATGATTGTAACCTAGGGCACAAACATGCAAAGATAATCGAATTCTATTGCAAAACACCAAAAAGCCCAAAAATATATATATTTATTTCATGTATTCTACATAAAAAGCCAAAAATACAAGTAATTGAATTTTATATGCAGAATTATTAGCACGCGCACATCGTTATACGGAGGCAAACATGTATATGAAGAAGCGTTCATATTACATGATTAGTTGTACAACTTTTTGGAAATACCATGTGCATTATACCGCGTCCAGATAATAAGTTAATCAGGACGCAATGTTGTTGTACAGAATGACTAAAAAATCGATAAATGTGTTGTCGATCACATTAACAAGTAGCAGTATCGATTATGATATCGGACATAACTTAAAAGTGTGGTCAATATTTTTGACTCGATTACTGTCGTCTGTAGTGGGATTCTGTATTCAATTTTAACAATGAATCGCATAGTTAAGATGGGATAACAAGAAAAGTTACATCAAAGCTATTCGGTAGATGTTTTAAACTATATTTACAATCGTTTAAAATCAGCTGTGTTGTTTTCTGTGCAGATAACAATAAACACATCGTTAAGTAAACCACGAAGATTTTTTGGTTGTTTGTTTTCTCTAATAAATTGACGTTATGAGCAGAAAATTTCATTCATGCAAAATAGGGTCTTTAATTATGTCGGTTAGTTTTAATAGATCCCTTCTCTATTACAAAAGAGTTTTCAGCAATATTTTAAAAATCCGAAGGTACTAAGCCGTTCTCAGAATTTTGTCGGACGGAACTGCCTTGAATGGTCTTAAATTAAAGGGAATTTCATATAGATTTTTTCTCTTCCGGCTTGTGTATTTCTTTTAAATATCCAAACAATTTTGCAAACTGTTTTTGTCATTCCACCGTTTTTCGTAGCAGGGTTGCCAAGCGCAACGCAGATTAAACAACAGTTGCTACAGATTAGTTACAGAATGACACGATCGTTAGTGCAACCACGTTTTTTCGTAGACAACGTAAACGTTGCGATTATCGTGAAGAAATACAGAATCCCACTACAGGATAAACTTATAATCTGGACGGCTCATTATATGGCATCCCCAAAATTTTGTACAAATAATCTTGTAATGTGAACGCTTCTTCATATACATGTTTGCCTCCGTATAACGATGTGCGCGTCCTAACAATTCTGCATATAAAATTCAATTACTTGTATTTATGGCTTTTTATGTAGAATACATGAAATAAATATATATATTTTTGGGCTTTTTGGTGTTTTGCAATAGAATTCGATTATCTTTGCATGTTTGTGCCCTAGGTTACAATCATGTGAAAAGTGGTGCCAACTAAACGAGACAAAATTTTGGAAATCAAATATTTACTGTGTGCCGTTCAGACGCCACAGATTTGTCGAATGTCGTGCGAAATTACCATTGCCCATAAAAAATGCATATCTTATTTTGCTAATGAAATTTTGTTGAATCATAATAGAAGTCCTATACAAAACAACTACATAAACAATATTACAATATTAGCTTCATTAGCAAAGATAAAGTATATTTATTCTACTGGGTTGGCATTCGCATTAGAATGTTGGCAAAGGGCGGCAAAATGCTATAATTATACCTCCGTCCTTGTTTTGCACATTGGATATATTGAAATGTTTCAAAACAAAAAAGGGCGGCATGGTACTCTATATTGCCATCCTTGTCTTTCACGTTTAAAGTTATATTAAACTACACGCAGTATCAAAAGCGCGCAATTTTAATAATCTTCTTCTTACTTGGCATCTACACCGTGTATGAACTCTAGTGACAATAGTTCTGTTCGCGAACTTTGTTAGCAAAAATGATCGAGTAGAAATATTAAACTTTCAACAATAAATATTTAAATTTTTTAAATAAATGATTCAAGGATAATAATATATAGATTCGATAAAATCATGACTAAGCGAAAACGAATATTACTGGTACACATATGAAACCTTTGTTAAAAAAAAATTTGCCGCTATAGAGTACTGAAAAAATGTTTTAGCGCTCCTTGACTTTCCTCCGTTCATAGATTAGGTATGCCCATGGGGATTTCAATGGGGGATGCTCCAAGAGTGCAGCTACCTACGTATACCCACTTTAGTTCGTTGTCGTGGGGTGTAAATAGGTGAAAATTGGTGTTGAAAATAGTTGAAATTGTAACAAAAAGTACTTGTACCCCCTTTGACTTTTCTCCGTTCACAGATGAGCTACGCCCATGGGGCTTTCACTGGGGGATGCTCCAAGAGTGCAGCTACCTACGTATACCCACTTTAGTTCATTGTCGTGGGGTGTAACTAGGCGAAAATCAGCGTTGAAATTGTGACAAATATAACATTTACCCCCATTGTGTTTTCTCCTCTCACAGATGAGCTACGCCCATGGGGCTTTCACTGGGGGATGCTCTAAGGGAGCAGCTACCTACGTATACCCACTTTAGTTCGTTGTCGTGGGGTGTAAATAGGTGAAAATCGGTGTTGAAAATAGTTGAAATTGTAACAAAAAGTACTTTTACCCCCTTTGACTTTTCTCCGTTCACAGATGAGCTACGCTCATGGGGCTTTCACTGGGGGATGTTCCAAGGGTGCAGCTACCTGTGTATACCCACTTTAGTTCGTTGTCGTGGGGTGTAAATAGGCGAAAATCGGTTTTGAAAATAGTTGAAATTGTAACAAAAAGTACTTTTACCCCCTTTGTTTTTTCTCCGGTCACAGATGAGCTACGCCCATGGGGCTTTCACTGGGGGATGCTCCAAGAGTGCAGCTACCTACGTATACCCACTTTAGTTCGTTGTCGTGGGGTGTAAATAGGTGAAAATTGGTGTTGAAAATAGTTGAAATTGTAACAAAAAGTACTTGTACCCCCTTTGACTTTTCTCCGTTCACAGATGAGCTACGCCCATGGGGCTTTCACTGGGGGATGCTCCAAGAGTGCAGCTACCTACGTATACCCACTTTAGTTCGTTGTCGTGGGGTGTAACTAGGCGAAAATCAGTGTTGAAATTGTGACAAATATAACATTTACCCCCATTGTGTTTTCTCCTCTCACAGATGAGCTACGCCCATAGGGCTTTCACTGGGGGATGCTCCAAGAGCGCAGCTACCTACGTATACCCACTTTAGTTCGTTGTCGTGGGGTCTAAATAGGCGAAAATCAGTGTTGAAAATAGTTGAAATTTTAACAAAAAGTACTTTTACCCCCTTTGACTTTTCTCCGTTCACAGATGAGCTACGCCCATGTGGCTTTCACTGGGGGATGCTCCAAGAGTACAGCAATCTACGTACACCCACTTTAGTTCGTTGTCGTGGGGTGTAACTAGGCGAAAATCAGTGTTGAAATTGTGACAAATATAACATTTACCCCCATTGTGTTTTCTCCTTTCACAGATGAGCTACGCCCATAGGGCTTTCACTGGGGGATGCTCCAAGAGCGCAGCTACCTACGTATACCCACTTTACTTCGTTGTCGTGGGGTGTAAATAGGTGAAAATCGGTGTTGAAAATAGTTGAAATTGTAACAAAAAGTACTTTTATCCCCTTTGACTTTTCTCTGTTCACAGATGAGCTACGCCCGTGGGGCTTTCACTGGGGGATGCTCTAAGGGTGCAGCTACCTACGTATACCCACTTTAGTTCGTTATCGTGGGGTGTAAATGGGTGAAAATCGGTGTTGAAAATAGCTGAAATTGTAACAAAAAGTGCTTTTACCCCCTTTGACTTTTCTCCGTTCACAGATGAGCTACGCTCATGGGGCTTTCACTGGGGGATGTTCCAAGGGTGCAGCTACCTGCGTATACCCACTTTAGTTCGTTGTCGTGGGGTGTAAATAGGCGAAAATCCATATCGAAATTTTTACTAAAATTACTTAGCCCCCCTTTTAAAATTTTAATACGCTACGGTTATGGAAATGCAACTGTAGCTTTCTACTCAGTCTGGGCTGTCTACTGGTTTTAAAATTTAAAAGAAATTGTATTCATAATGCGTTCAAAAATAGACATAAAGTTGATTTGAACCCCCCCCCCTGATTTCTCCTCTCACAGGTTACGTACGCCCATGGGCTTTTCACTGGGGTACGCTCCTCGTTGGGGTAACCAACGTGTACCCCCTTTGGTTCATTATCGTCTATCAGAAATAGCCAAAATCAGCTTTGAACAGTTTAGTCGTATTTTTGGGTTTTAACTCCCTATAGTTTAAAGGTCTAAATATAAAATAATTAACAAAATGTGTTCATATTTTATTGCTTTTAGTCAAACAGCAACAAATCAAGATGAAATTCGTTTGATTTTGTGCGAATTTTCGCTGAAAAGTGAAAATTAAAATTTTTTCTGGTGGTTTGTGTCTTGGCTAAAAACAACTTTAAAAACAACTTTAACTTCACACCCTTATTTTTTGAGGGTGGTCATGAATTAAGCTCATTTTCGCTCTAGGACGCATAGTTTAGGAGATATGAGCAAAACAAGTTTTTCATATAAAAATTTCAATTTTTTCAGGATTTGTAAGGAATTTTCGATTTTTTGGGGGTGGTCATGAATTAAGCTCCTTTTCGCTCTAGGACGCATAGTTTAGGAGATATGAGCAAAACAAGTTTTTCATATAAAAATTTAAATTTTTTCAGGATTTGGAAGGAATTTTCGTTTTTTTGGGGGTGGTCATGAATTAAGCTCCTTTTCGCTCTAGGACGCATAGTTTAGGAGATATGAGCAAAACAAGTTTTTCATATAAAAATTTTAATTTTTTTGGGATTTGGATGGAATTTTCGATTTTTTCAGGGTGGTCATGAATTAAGCTCCTTTTCGCTCTAGGACGCATAGTTTAGGAGATATGAGCAAAACAAATTTTTCATATAAAAATTTTAATTTTTTTGGGATTTGGATGGAATTTTAAATTTTTTGAGGGTGGTCATGAATTAAGCTCCTTTTCGCTCTAGGACGCATAGTTTAGGAGATATGAGCAAAACAAGTTTTTCATATAAAAATTTTAATTTTTTTGGGATTTGGATGGAATTTTCGATTTTTTGGGGGTGGTCATGAATTAAGCTCCTTTTCGCTCTAGGACGCATAGTTTAGGTGATATGAGCAAAACAATTTTTATACCCTCCACCATAGGATGGGGGTATATTAACTTTGTCATTCCGTTTGTAACACATCGAAATATTGCTCTAAGACCCCATAAAGTATATATATTCTGGGTCGTGGTGAAATTCTGAGTCGATCTAAGCATGTCCGTCCGTCCGTCCGTCTGTCCGTCTGTCCGTCCGTCCGTCTGTCCGGCTGTCCGTCCGTCTGTGGAAATCACGCTAACTTCCGAACGAAACAAGCTATCGACTTGAAACTTGGCACAAGTAGTTGTTATTGATGTAGGTCGGATGGTATTGAAAATGGGCCATATCGGACCACGTTTACGTATAGCCCCCATATAAACCGATCCCCAAATTTGGCTTGGGGAGCCTCCCGGAGCAGCAAAATTCATCCGATCCGGTTGAAATTTGGTACGTGGTCTTAGTATACGGTCTCTAACAACCATGCAAAAATTAGTCCATATCGGTCCATAATTATATATAGCCCCCATATAAACCGATCCCCATATTTGACCTCCGGAGCCTCTTGGAGGGGCAAAATTCATCCGATCCGATTGATATTTCGTACCTGATGTTAGTATATGGTCTCTAACAACCATGCAAAAATTGGTCCATATCGGTCCATAATTATATATAGCCCCCATATAAACCGATCCCCAGATTTGACCTCCGGAGACTTTTGGAGGGGCAAAATTCGTCCGATCCGGTTGAAATTTGGTACCTGATGTTAGTATACGGCCTCTAACAACCATGCAAAAATTGGTCCATATCGGTCCATAATTATATATAGCTCCCATATAAACCGATCCCCAGATTTGACCTCCGGAGACTTTTGGAGGGGCAAAATTCATCCGATCTGGTTGAAATTTGGTACCTGATGTTAGTTTACGGCCTCTCATAACCATGCAAAAATTGGTCCATATCGGTCCATAATTATATATAGCCCCCATATAAGCCGATCCCCAGATTTGAACTCCGGAGCCTCTTGGAAGAGCAAAATTCATCCGATCCAGTTGATACATGGTGTTAGTATATGGTCTTTAACAACCATGCAAAAATTGGTCCATATCGGTCCATAATTATATATAGTTCCCATATAAACCGTCCCCAGATTTGACGTCCGGAACCTCTTGGAGGAGCAAAAGTCATCCGATACGGTTGAAATTTGGTACATTTTGTCAATATATGGCCTCTAACAGCCATGTAAAAATTGGTCCATATCGGTCTTTAGTTATATATAGCCGATGACTTATTACACAAAAATTGGTCCATATCGCCAAAAATAATCTACCAAAACTTTATTTCCATAGAAAATTTTGTCAAATTTTATTACTATAGAAAGTTTTGTCAAAATTTCATTTCTATAGAAAGTTTTGTCAAAAGTTTATTTCTATACAAATGTTTGTCAAAATTTTATTTCCATAGAAAATTTTGTCAAAATTTTATTTCTATAGAAAATTTTGTAATCTACCTAAACTTTATTTCCATAGAAAATTTTGTCAAATTTTATTACTATAGAAAGTTTTGTTAAAATTTCATTTCTATAGAAAGTTTTGTCAAAAGTTTATTCCTATAGAAATGTTTGTCAAAATTTTATTTCTATAGAAAATTTTGTAAAAAATTTATTTCTGTAGAAAATTTTGTCAACATTTTATTTCTATAGAAAATTTTGTCAAGTTTTTATTTCTATAGAAAATTTTGTAACATTTTTATTTCTATAGAAAATTTTGTCAAAATTTTATTTCTATAGAAAATTTTGTCAAGGTTTCATTTCTATAGAAAATTTTGTCAAAATTTTATTTCTATAGGAAATTTTGTCAAACTAAATTATATACGTATTTAATCGGCCTTTTTTTGTTTAATATATACCCCGTATGGGCTAACTTACAATTTAGAAGACAGTGTTAAAAAGTTTTACGATACCTTGCCATCGGCAAGTGTTATCGCAACCCAAGTAATTCGATTGTGGATGACAGCCTTTAGTAGAAGTTCCTACGCAATCCATGGTGGAGGGTACATAAGATTCGGCCTGGCCGAACTTACGGCCGTATATACTTGTTTAATATAAAAATTTTAATTTTTTTGGGATTTGGATGGAATTTTCGATTTTTTGGGGGTGGTCATGAATTAAGCTCCTTTTCGCTCTAGGACGCATAGTTTAGGAGATATGAGCAAAACAAGTTTTTCATATAAAAATTTTAATTTTTTTGGGATTTGGATGGAATTTTCGATTTTTTGGGGGTGGTCATGAATTAAGCTTCTTTTCGCTCTAGGAAGCATAGTTTAGGAGATATGATCAAAACAAGTTTTTCATATAAAAATTACAATTTTTTCAGGATTTGGAAAGAATTTTCGATTTTTTGGGGGTGGTCATGAATTAAGCTCCTTTTCGCTCTAGGACGCATAGTTTAGGAGATATGAGCAAAACAAGTTTTTCATATAAAAATTTCAATTTTTTCAGGATTTGTAAGGAATTTTCAATTTTTTGGGGGTGGTCATGAATTAAGCTCCTTTTCGCTCTAGGACGCATAGTTTAGGAGATATGAGCAAAACAAGTTTTTCATATAAAAATTTAAATTTTTTCAGGATTTGGAAGGAATTTTCGTTTTTTTGGGGGTGGTCATGAATTAAGCTCCTTTTCGCTCTAGGACGCATAGTTTAGGAGATATGAGCAAAACAAGTTTTTCATATAAAAATTTCAATTTTTTCAGGATTTGTAAGGAATTTTCGATTTTTTGGGGGTGGTCATGAATTAAGCTCCTTTTCGCTCTAGGACGCATAGTTTAGGAGATATGAGCACAACAAGTTTTTCATTTAAAAATTTCAAATTTTTCAGGATTTGGATGGAATTTGCGATTTTTTGAGGGTGGTCATGAATTAAGCTCCTTTTCGCTCTAGGACGCATAGTTTAGGAGATATGAGCAAAACAAGTTTTTCATTTAAAAATTTCAAATTTTTCAGGATTTGGATGGAATTTTCGATTTTTTGGGGGTGGTCATGAATTAAGCTTCTTTTCGCTCTAGGACGCATAGGTTAGAAGATATGAGCAAAACAAGTTTTTCATTTAAAAATTTCAAATTTTTCAGGATTTGGATGGAATTCAATTTTTTGAGGGTGGTCATGAATTAAGCTCCTGTTCGCTCTAGGACGCATAGTTTAGGAGATATGAGCAAAACAAGTTTTTCATATAAAAATTTCAATTTTTCCATGATTTGGATGAAATTTTCAATTTTTTGGGAGTGGTCATGAATTAAGCTCCTTTTCGCTCTAGGACGCATAGTTTAGGAGATATGAGCAAAACAAGTTTTTCATATAAAAATTAAAATTTTTTCAGGATTTGGAAGGAATTTTCGATTTTTGGGGGTGGTCATGAATTAAGGTCCTTTTCGCTCTAGGACGCATAGTTTAGGAGATATGAGCAAAACAAGTTTTTCATATAAAAATTTCAATTTTTTCAGGTTTTGGATGGAATTTTAAATTTTTTGGGAGTGGTCATGAATTAAGCTCCTTTTCGCTCTAGGACGCATAGTTTAGGAGATATGAGCAAAACAAGTTTTTCATATAAAAATTTTAATTTTTTTGGGATTTGGATGGAATTTTCAATTTTTTGAGGGTGGTCATGAATTAAGCTCCTTTTCGCTCTAGGACGCATAGTTTATGAGCAAAACAAGTTTTTCATATAAAAAATTTAATTTTTTTGGGATTTGGATGGAATTTTCGATTTTTTGGGGGTGGTCATGAATTAAGCTCCTTTTCGCTCTAGGGCGCATAGTTTAGGAGATATGAGCAAAACAAGTTTTTCATATAAAAATTTTAATTTTTTTGGGATTTGGATGGAATTTTCGATTTTTTTGGGGTGGTCATGAATTAAGCTTCTTTTCGCTCTAGGAAGCATAGTTTAGGAGATATGATCAAAAAAAGTTTTTCATATAAAAATTTCAATTTTTTCAGGATTTGGAAGGAATTTTCGATTTTTTGGGGGTGGTCATGAATTAAGCTCCTTTTCGCTCTAGGACGCATAGTTTAGGAGATATGAGCAAAACAAGTTTTTCATATAAAAATTTCAATTTTTTCAGGATTTGTAAGGAATTTTCGATTTTTTGGGGTGGTCATGAATTAAGCTCCTTTTCGCTCTAGGACGCATAGTTTAGGAGATATGAGCAAAACAAGTTTTTCATATAAAAATTTAAATTTTTTCAGGATTTGGAAGGAATTTTCGTTTTTTTGGGGGTGGTCATGAATTAAGCTCCTTTTCGCTCTAGGTCGCATAGTTTAGGAGTTATGAGCAAAACAAGTTTTTCATATAAAAATTTTAATTTTTTTTGGGATTTGGATGGAATTTTCGATTTTTTGAGGGTGGTCATGAATTAAGCTCCTTTTCGCTCTAGGACGCATAGTTTAGGAGATATGAGCAAAACAAGTTTTTCATTTAAAAATTTCAAATTTTTCAGGATTTGGATGGAATTCAATTTTTTGAGGGTGGTCATGAATTAAGCTCCTTTTCGCTCTAGGACGCATAGTTTAGGAGATATGAGCAAAACAAGTTTTTCATATAAAAATTTCAATTTTTCCATGATTTGGATGAAATTTTCAATTTTTTGGGGGTGGTCATGAATCAAGCTCCTTTTCGCTCTAGGACGCATAGTTTAGGAGATATGAGCAAAACAAGTTTTTCATATAAAAATTAAAATTTTTTCAGGATTTGGAAGGAATTTTCGATTTTTGGGGGTGGTCATGAATTAAGGTCCTTTTCGCTCTAGGACGCATAGTTTAGGAGATATGAGCAAAACAAGTTTTTCATATAAAAATTTTTGGATGGAATTTTCAATTTTTTGAGGGTGGTCATGAATTAAGCTCCTTTTCGCTCTAGGACGCATAGTTTAGGAGATATGAGCAAAACAAGTTTTTCATATAAAAATTTTAATTTTTTTGGGATTTGGATGGAATTTTCGATTTTTTGGGGGTGGTCATGAATTAAGCTCCTTTTCGCTCTAGGACGCATAGTTTAGGAGATATGAGCAAAACAAGTTTTTCATATAAAAATTTTAATTTTTTTGGGATTTGGATGGAATTTTCGATTTTTTGAGGGTGGTCATGAATTAAGCTCCTTTTCGCTCTAGGACGCATAGTTTAGGAGATATGAGCAAAACAAGTTTTTCATATAAAAATTTAATTTTTTTCAGGATTTGGAAGGAATTTTCGTTTTTTTGGGGGTGGTCATGAATTAAGCTCCTTTTCGCTCTAGGACGCATAGTTTAGGAGATATGAGCAAAACAAGTTTTTCATATAAAAATTTTAATTTTTTTGGGATTTGGATGGAATTTTCGATTTTTTGAGGGTGGTCATGAATTAAGCTCCTTTTCGCTCTAGGACGCATAGTTTAGGAGATATGAGCAAAACAAGTTTTTCATATAAAAATTTTAATTTTTTTGGGATTTGGATGGAATTTTCGATTTTTTGGGGGTGGTCATGAATTAAGCTCCTTTTCGCTCTAGGACGCATAGTTTAGGAGATATGAGCAAAACAAGTTTTTCATATAAAAATTTTAATTTTTTTGGGATTTGGATGGAATTTTCGATTTTTTGGGGGTGGTCATGAATTAAGCTTCTTTTCGCTCTAGGACGCATAGTTTAGGAGATATGAGCAAAACAAGTTTTTCATATAAAAATTTCAATTTTTTCAGGATTTGGTCATGAATTAAGCTCCTTTTCGCTCTAGGACGCATAGTTTAGGAGATATGAGCAAAACAAGTTTTTCATATAAAAATTTTAATTTTTTTGGGATTTGGATGGAATTTTCGATTTTTTGAGGGTGGTCATGAATTAAGCTCCTTTTCGCTCTAGGACGCATAGTTTAGGAGATATGAGCAAAACAAGTTTTTCATATAAAAATTTTAATTTTTTTGGGATTTGGATGGAATTTTCGATTTTTTGGGGGTGGTCATGAATTAAGCTCCTTTTCGCTCTAGGACGCATAGTTTAGGAGATATGAGCAAAACAAGTTTTTCATATAAAAATTTTAATTTTTTTGGGATTTGGATGGAATTTTCGATTTTTTGAGGGTGGTCATGAATTAAGCTCCTTTTCGCTCTAGGACGCATAGTTTAGGAGATATGAGCAAAACAAGTTTTTCATATGAAAATTTTAATTTTTTTGGGATTTGGATGGAATTTTCGATTTTTTGGGGGTGGTAATGAATTAAGCTCCTTTTCGCTCTAGGACGCATAGTTTAGGAGATATGAGCAAAACAAGTTTTTCATATAAAAATTTTAATTTTTTTGGGATTTGGATGGAATTTTCGATTTTTTGGGGGTGGTCATGAATTAAGCTCCTTTTCGCTCTAGGACGCATAGTTTAGGAGATATGAGCAAAACAAGTTTTTCATATAAAAATTTTAATTTTTTTGGGATTTGGATGGAGTTTTCGATTTTTTGAGGGTGGTCATGAATTAAGCTCCTTTTCGCTCTAGGACGCATAGTTTAGGAGATATGAGCAAAACAAGTTTTTCATATAAAAATTTAAATTTTTTCAGGATTTGGAAGGAATTTTCGTTTTTTTGGGGGTGGTCATGAATTAAGCTCCTTTTCGCTCTAGGACGCATAGTTTAGGAGATATGAGCAAAACAAGTTTTTCATATGAAAATTTTAATTTTTTTGGGATTTGGATGGAATTTTCGATTTTTTGGGGGTGGTAATGAATTAAGCTCCTTTTCGCTCTAGGACGCATAGTTTAGGAGATATGAGCAAAACAAGTTTTTCATATAAAAATTTTAATTTTTTTGGGATTTGGATGGAATTTTCGATTTTTTGGGGGTGGTCATGAATTAAGCTCCTTTTCGCTCTAGGACGCATAGTTTAGGAGATATGAGCAAAACAAGTTTTTCATATAAAAATTTTAATTTTTTTGGGATTTGGATGGAGTTTTCGATTTTTTGAGGGTGGTCATGAATTAAGCTCCTTTTCGCTCTAGGACGCATAGTTTAGGAGATATGAGCAAAACAAGTTTTTCATATGAAAATTTTAATTTTTTTGGGATTTGGATGGAATTTTCGATTTTTTGGGGGTGGTAATGAATTAAGCTCCTTTTCGCTCTAGGACGCATAGTTTAGGAGATATGAGCAAAACAAGTTTTTCATATAAAAATTTTAATTTTTTTGGGATTTGGATGGAATTTTCGATTTTTTGGGGGTGGTCATGAATTAAGCTCCTTTTCGCTCTAGGACGCATAGTTTAGGAGATATGAGCAAAACAAGTTTTTCATATAAAAATTTTAATTTTTTTGGGATTTGGATGGAATTTTCGATTTTTTGGGGGTGGTCATGAATTAAGCTTCTTTTCGCTCTAGGACGCATAGTTTAGGAGATATGAGCAAAACAAGTTTTTCATATAAAAATTTCAATTTTTTCAGGATTTGGAAGGAATTTTCGATTTTTTGGGGGTGGTCATGAATTAAGCTCCTTTTCGCTCTAGGACGCATAGTTTAGGAGATATGAGCAAAACAAGTTTTTCATATAAAAATTTAAATTTTTTCAGGATTTGTAAGGAATTTTCGATTTTTTGGGGGTGGTCATGAATTAAGCTCCTTTTCGCTCTAGGACGCATAGTTTAGGAGATATGAGCAAAACAAGTTTTTCATATAAAAATTTAAATTTTTTCAGGATTTGGAAGGAATTTTCGTTTTTTTGGGGGTGGTCATGAATTAAGCTCCTTTTCGCTCTAGGACGCATAGTTTAGGAGATATGAGCAAAACAAGTTTTTCATATAAAAATTTTAATTTTTTTGCGATTTGGATGGAATTTTCGATTTGTTGGGGGTGGTCATGAATTAAGCTCCTTTTCGCTCTAGGAAGCATAGTTTAGGAGATATGATCAAAACAAGTTTTTCATATAAAAATTTCAATTTTTTCAGGATTTGGAATGAATTTTCGATTTTTTGGGGGTGGTCATGAATTAAGCTCCTTTTCGCTCTAGGACGCATAGTTTAGGAGATATGAGCAAAACAAGTTTTTCATATAAAAATTTTAATTTTTTTGGGATTTGGATGGAATTTTCGATTTTTTGGGGGTGGTCATGAATTAAGCTTCTTTTCGCTCTAGGAAGCATAGTTTAGGAGATATGATCAAACAAAGTTTTTCATATAACAATTTCAATTTTTTCAGGATTTGTAAGGAATTTTCGATTTTTTGGGGGTGGTCATGAATTAAGCTCCTTTTCGCTCTAGGACGCATAGTTTAGGAGATATGAGCAAAACAAGTTTTTCATATAAAAATTTCAATTTTTTCAGGATTTGTAAGGAATTTTCGATTTTTTGGGGGTGGTCATGAATTAAGCTCCTTTTCGCTCTAGGACGCATAGTTTAGGAGATATGAGCAAAACAAGTTTTTCATATAAAAATTTAAATTTTTTCAGGATTTGGAAGGAATTTTCGTTTTTTTGGGGGTGGTCATGAATTAAGCTCCTTTTCGCTCTAGGACGCATAGTTTAGGAGTTATGAGCAAAACAAGTTTTTCATATAAAAATTTTAATTTTTTTGGGAGTTGGATGGAATTTTCGATTTTTTGAGGGTGGTCATGAATTAAGCTCCTTTTCGCTCTAGGACGCATAGTTTAGGAGATATGAGCAAAACAAGTTTTTCATATAAAAATTTTAATTTTTTTGGGATTTGGATGGAATTTTCGATTTTTTCATGAACTAAGGGTGGTCATGAATTAAGCTCCTTTTCGCTCTAGGACGCATAGTTTAGGAGATATGAGCAAAACAAGTTTTTCATATAAAAATTTTAATTTTTTTGGGATTTGGATGGAATTTTCGATTTTTTGGGGGTGGTCATGAATTAAGTTCCTTTTCGCTCTAGGACGCATAGTTTAGGAGATATGAGCAAAACAAGTTTTTCATATAAAAATTTTAATTTTTTTGGGATTTGGATGGAATTTTCGATTTTTTGAGGGTGGTCATGAATTAAGCTCCTTTTCGCTCTAGGACGCATAGTTTAGGAGATATGAGCAAAACAAGTTTTTCATATGAAAATTTTAATTTTTTTGGGATTTGGATGGAATTTTCGATTTTTTGGGGGTGGTAATGAATTAAGCTCCTTTTCGCTCTAGGACGCATAGTTTAGGAGATATGAGCAAAACAAGTTTTTCATATAAAAATTTTAATTTTTTTGGGATTTGGATGGAATTTTCGATTTTTTGGGGGTGGTCATGAATTAAGCTCCTTTTCGCTCTAGGACGCATAGTTTAGGAGATATGAGCAAAACAAGTTTTTCATATAAAAATTTTAATTTTTTTGGGATTTGGATGGAATTTTCGATTTTTTGGGGGTGGTCATGAATTAAGCTTCTTTTCGCTCTAGGACGCATAGTTTAGGAGATATGAGCAAAACAAGTTTTTCATATAAAAATTTCAATTTTTTCAGGATTTGGAAGGAATTTTCGATTTTTTGGGGGTGGTCATGAATTAAGCTCCTTTTCGCTCTAGGACGCATAGTTTAGGAGATATGAGCAAAACAAGTTTTTCATATAAAAATTTCAATTTTTTCAGGATTTGGAAGGAATTTTCGATTTTTTGGGGGTGGTCATGAATTAAGCTCCTTTTCGCTCTAGGACGCATAGTTTAGGAGATATGAGCAAAACAAGTTTTTCATATAAAAATTTTAATTTTTTTGGGATTTGGATGGAATTTTCGATTTTTTGGGGGTGGTCATGAATTAAGCTTCCTTTCGCTCTAGGAAGCATAGTTTAGGAGATATGATCAAAAAAAGTTTTTCATATAAAAATTTCAATTTTTTCAGGATTTGTAAGGAATTTTCGATTTTTTGGGGGTGGTCATGAATTAAGCTCCTTTTCGCTCTAGGACGCATAGTTTAGGAGATATGAGCAAAACAAGTTTTTCATATAAAAATTTAAATTTTTTCAGGATTTGGAAGGAATTTTCGATTTTTTGGGGGTGGTCATGAATTAAGCTCCTTTTCGCTCTAGGACGCATAGTTTAGGAGATATGAGCAAAACAAGTTTTTCATATAAAAATTTAAATTTTTTCAGGATTTGGAAGGAATTTTCGTTTTTTTGGGGGTGGTCATGAATTAAGCTCCTTTTCGCTCTAGGACGCATAGTTTAGGAGTTATGAGCAAAACAAGTTTTTCATATAAAAATTTTAATTTTTTTGGGATTTGGATGGAATTTTCGATTTTTTGAGGGTGGTCATGAATTAAGCTCCTTTTCGCTCTAGGACGCATAGTTTAGGAGATATGAGCAAAACAAGTTTTTCATATAAAAATTAAAATTTTTTCAGGATTTGGAAGGAATTTTCGATTTTTTGAGGGTGGTCATGAATTAAGCTCCTTTTCGCTCTAGGACGCATAGTTTAGGAGATATGAGCAAAACAAGTTTTTCATATAAAAATTTTAATTTTTTTGCGATTTGGATGGAATTTTCGATTTGTTGGGGGTGGTCATGAATTAAGCTCCTTTTCGCTCTAGGAAGCATATAAAAATTTCAATTTTTTCAGGATTTGGAAGGAATTTTCGATTTTTTGGGGGTGGTCATGAATTAAGCTCCTTTTCGCTCTAGGACGCATAGTTTAGGAGATATGAGCAAAACAAGTTTTTCATATAAAAATTTCAATTTTTTCAGGATTTGTAAGGAATTTTCGATTTTTTGGGGGTGGTCATGAATTAAGCTCCTTTTCGCTCTAGGACGCATAGTTTAGGAGATATGAGCAAAACAAGTTTTTCATATAAAAATTTCAATTTTTTCAGGATTTGTAAGGAATTTTCGATTTTTTGAGGGTGGTCATGAATTAAGCTCCTTTTCGCTCTAGGACGCATAGTTTAGGAGATATGAGCAAAACAAGTTTTTCATATAAAAATTTTAATTTTTTTGGGATTTGGATGGAATTTTCAATTTTTTGAGGGTGGTCATGAATTAAGCTCCTTTTCGCTCTAGGACCCATAGTTTAGGAGATATGAGCAAAACAAGTTTTTCATATAAAAATTTCAATTTTTTCAGGATTTGTAAGGAATTTTCGATTTTATGGGGGTGGTCATGAATTAAGCTCCTTTTCGCTCTAGGACGCATAGTTTAGGAGATATGAGCAAAACAAGTTTTTCATATAAAAATTTAAATTTTTTCAGGATTTGGAAGGAATTTTCGTTTTTTTGGGGGTGGTCATGAATTAAGCTCCTTTTCGCTCTAGGACGCATAGTTTAGGAGTTATGAGCAAAACAAGTTTTTCATATAAAAATTTTAATTTTTTTGGGATTTGGATGGAATTTTCGATTTTTTGAGGGTGGTCATGAATTAAGCTCCTTTTCGCTCTAGGACGCATAGTTTAGGAGATATGAGCAAAACAAGTTTTTCATATAAAAATTAAAATTTTTTCAGGATTTGGAAGGAATTTTCGATTTTTTGAGGGTGGTCATGAATTAAGCTCCTTTTCGCTCTAGGACGCATAGTTTAGGAGATATGAGCAAAACAAGTTTTTCATATAAAAATTTTAATTTTTTTGCGATTTGGATGGAATTTTCGATTTTTTGGGGGTGGTCATGAATTAAGCTCCTTTTCGCTCTAGGAAGCATAGTTTAGGAGATATGATCAAAACAAGTTTTTCATATAAAAATTTCAATTTTTTCAGGATTTGGAAGGAATTTTCGATTTTTTGGGGGTGGTCATGAATTAAGCTCCTTTTCGCTCTAGGACGCATAGTTTAGGAGATATGAGCAAAACAAGTTTTTCATATAAAAATTTCAATTTTTTCAGGATTTGTAAGGAATTTTCGATTTTTTGGGGGTGGTCATGAATTAAGCTCCTTTTCGCTCTAGGACGCATAGTTTAGGAGATATGAGCAAAACAAGTTTTTCATATAAAAATTTCAATTTTTTCAGGATTTGTAAGGAATTTTCGATTTTTTGGGGGTGGTCATGAATTAAGCTCCTTTTCGCTCTAGGACGCATAGTTTAGGAGTTATGAGCAAAACAAGTTTTTCATATAAAAATTTTAATTTTTTTGGGATTTGGATGGAATTTTCGATTTTTTGAGGGTGGTCATGAATTAAGCTCCTTTTCGCTCTAGGACGCATAGTTTAGGAGATATGAGCAAAACAAGTTTTTCATATAAAAATTTCAATTTTTTCAGGATTTGGAAGGAATTTTCGATTTTTTGGGGGTGGTCATGAATTAAGCTCCTTTTCGCTCTAGGACGCATAGTTTAGGAGATATGAGCAAAACAAGTTTTTCATATAAAAATTTCAATTTTTTCAGGATTTGTAAGGAATTTTCGATTTTTTGGGGGTGGTCATGAATTAAGCTCCTTTTCGCTCTAGGACGCATAGTTTAGGAGATATGAGCAAAACAAGTTTTTCATATAAAAATTTTAATTTTTTTGGGATTTGGATGGAATTTTCGATTTTTTGGGGGTGGTCATGAATTAAGCTTCTTTTCGCTCTAGGAAGCATAGTTTAGGAGATATGATCAAACAAAGTTTTTCATATAAAAATTTTAATTTTTTTGGGATTTGGATGGAATTTTCGATTTTTTGAGGGTGGTCATGAATTAAGCTCCTTTTCGCTCTAGGACGCATAGTTTAGGAGATATGAGCAAAACAAGTTTTTCATATAAAAATTAAAATTTTTTCAGGATTTGGAAGGAATTTTCGATTTTTTGAGGGTGGTCATGAATTAAGCTCCTTTTCGCTCTAGGACGCATAGTTTAGGAGATATGAGCAAAATAAGTTTTTCATATAAAAATTTTAATTTTTTTGCGATTTGGATGGAATTTTCGATTTGTTGGGGGTGGTCATGAATTAAGCTCCTTTTCGCTCTAGGAAGCATAGTTTAGGAGATATGATCAAAACAAGTTTTTCATATAAAAATTTCAATTTTTTCAGGATTTGGAAGGAATTTTCGATTTTTTGGGGGTGGTCATGAATTAAGCTCCTTTTCGCTCTAGGACGCATAGTTTAGGAGATATGAGCAAAACAAGTTTTTCATATAAAAATTTCAATTTTTTCAGGATTTGTAAGGAATTTTCGATTTTTTGGGGGTGGTCATGAATTAAGCTCCTTTTCGCTCTAGGACGCATAGTTTAGGAGATATGAGCAAAACAAGTTTTCCATATAAAAATTTCAATTTTTTCAGGATTTGTAAGGAATTTTCGATTTTTTGAGGGTGGTCATGAATTAAGCTCCTTTTCGCTCTAGGACGCATAGTTTAGGAGATATGAGCAAAACAAGTTTTTCATATGAAAATTTTAATTTTTTTGGGATTTGGATGGAATTTTCGATTTTTTGAGGGTGGTCATGAATTAAGCTCCTTTTCGCTCTAGGACGCATAGTTTAGGAGATATGAGCAAAACAAGTTTTTCATATAAAAATTTTAATTTTTTTGGGATTTGGATGGAATTTTCAATTTTTTGAGGGTGGTCATGAATTAAGCTCCTTTTCGCTCTAGGACCCATAGTTTAGGAGATATGAGCAAAACAAGTTTTTCATATAAAAATTTCAATTTTTTCAGGATTTGTAAGGAATTTTCGATTTTTTGGGGGTGGTCATGAATTAAGCTCCTTTTCGCTCTAGGACGCATAGTTTAGGAGATATGAGCAAAACAAGTTTTTCATATAAAAATTTAAATTTTTTCAGGATTTGGAAGGAATTTTCGTTTTTTTGGGGGTGGTCATGAATTAAGCTCCTTTTCGCTCTAGGACGCATAGTTTAGGAGTTATGAGCAAATCAAGTTTTTCATATAAAAATTTTAATTTTTTTGGGATTTGGATGGAATTTTCGATTTTTTGAGGGTGGTCATGAATTAAGCTCCTTTTCGCTCTAGGACGCATAGTTTAGGAGATATGAGCAAAACAAGTTTTTCATATAAAAATTAAAATTTTTTCAGGATTTGTAAGGAATTTTCGATTTTTTGAGGGTGGTCATGAATTAAGCTCCTTTTCGCTCTAGGACGCATAGTTTAGGAGATATGAGCAAAACAAGTATTTCATATAAAAATTTTAATTTTTTTGCGATTTGGATGGAATTTTCGATTTTTTGGGGGTGGTCATGAATTAAGCTCCTTTTCGCTCTAGGAAGCATAGTTTAGGAGATATGATCAAAACAAGTTTTTCATATAAAAATTTCAATTTTTTCAGGATTTGGAAGGAATTTTCGATTTTTTGGGGGTGGTCATGAATTAAGCTCCTTTTCGCTCTAGGACGCATAGTTTAGGAGATATGAGCAAAACAAGTTTTTCATATAAAAATTTCAATTTTTTCAGGATTTGTAAGGAATTTTCGATTTTTTGGGGGTGGTCATGAATTAAGCTCCTTTTCGCTCTAGGACGCATAGTTTAGGAGATATGAGCAAAACAAGTTTTTCATATAAAAATTTCAATTTTTTCAGGATTTGTAAGGAATTTTCGATTTTTTGGGGGTGGTCATGAATTAAGCTTCTTTTCGCTCTAGGAAGCATAGTTTAGGAGATATGATCAAAACAAGTTTTTCATATACAAATTTAAATTTTTTCAGGATTTGGAAGGAATTTTCGATTTTTTGGGGGTGGTCATGAATTAAGCTCCTTTTCGCTCTAGGACGCATAGTTTAGGAGATATGAGCAAAACAAGTTTTTCATATAAAAATTTAAATTTTTTCAGGATTTGGAAGGAATTTTCGTTTTTTTGGGGGTGGTCATGAATTAAGCTCCTTTTCGCTCTAGGACGCATAGTTTAGGAGATATGAGCAAAACAAGTTTTTCATATAAAAATTTTAATTTTTTTGGGATTTGGATGGAATTTTCGATTTTTTGAGGGTGGTCATGAATAAAGCTCCTTTTCGCTCTAGGACGCATAGTTTAGGAGATATGAGCAAAACAAGTTTTTCATATAAAAATTTTAATTTTTTTGGGATTTGGATGGAATTTTCAATTTTTTGAGGGTGGTCATGAATTAAGCTCCTTTTCGCTCTAGGACCCATAGTTTAGGAGATATGAGCAAAACAAGTTTTTCATATAAAAATTTTAATTTTTTTGGGATTTGGATGGAATTTTCGATTTTTTGGGGGTGGTCATGAATTAAGCTCCTTTTCGCTCTAGGACGCATAGTTTAGGAGATATGAGCAAAACAAGTTTTTCATATAAAAATTTTAATTTTTTTGGGATTTGGATGGAATTTTCGATTTTTTGAGGGTGGTCATGAATTAAGCTCCTTTTCGCTCTAGGACGCATAGTTTAGGAGATATGAGCAAAACAAGTTTTTCATATGAAAATTTTAATTTTTTTGGGATTTGGATGGAATTTTCGATTTTTTGGGGGTGGTCATGAATTAAGCTCCTTTTCGCTCTAGGACGCATAGTTTAGGAGATATGAGCAAAACAAGTTTTTCATATAAAAATTTCAATTTTTCCATGATTTGGATGAAATTTTCAATTTTTTGGGGGCGGTCATGAATTAAGCTCCTTTTCGCTCTAGGACGCATAGTTTAGGAGATATGAGCAAAACAAGTTTTTCATATAAAAATTTCAATTTTTTCAGGATTTGAAAGGAATTTTCGATTTTTTGAGGGTGGTCATGAATTAAGCTCCTTTTCGCTCTAGGACGCATAGTTTAGGAGATATGAGCAAAACAAGTTTTTCATATAAAAATTTTAATTTTTTTGGGATTTGGATGGAATTTTCAATTTTTTGAGGGTGGTCATGAATTAAGCTCCTTTTCGCTCTAGGACGCATAGTTTAGGAGATATGAGCAAAACAAGTTTTTCATATAAAAATTTTAATTTTTTTGGGATTTGGATGGAATTTTCGATTTTTTGGGGGTGGTCATGAATTAAGCTCCTTTTCGCTCTAGGACGCATAGTTTAGGAGATATGAGCAAAACAAGTTTTTCATATAAAAATATTAATTTTTTTGGGATTTGGATGGAATTTTCGATTTTTTGGGGGTGGTCATGAATTAAGCTTCTTTTCGCTCTAGGACGCATAGTTTAGGAGATATGAGCAAAACAAGTTTTCCATATAAAAATTTCAATTTTTTCAGGATTTGTAAGGAATTTTCGATTTTTTGGGGGTGGTCATGAATTACGCCCCTTTTCGCTCTAGGACGCATAGTTTAGGAGATATGAGCAAAACAAGTTTTTCATATAAAAATTTAAATTTTTTCAAGATTTGGAAGGAATTTTCGTTTTTTTGGGGGTGGTCATGAATTAAGCTCCTTTTCGCTCTAGGACGCATAGTTTAGGAGATATGAGCAAAACAAGTTTTTCATATAAAAATTTCAATTTTTTCAGGATTTGTAAGGAATTTTCGATTTTTTGGGGGTGGTCATGAATTAAGCTCCTTTTCGCTCTAGGACGCATAGTTTAGGAGATATGAGCAAAACAAGTTTTTCATATAAAAATTTCAATTTTTTCAGGATTTGTAAGGAATTTTCGTTTTTTTTGGGGTGGTCATGAATTAAGCTCCTTTTCGCTCTAGGACGCATAGTTTAGGAGATATGAGCAAAACAAGTTTTTCATATAAAAATTTTAATTTTTTTGGTATTTGGATGGAATTTTCGATTTTTTGAGGGTGGTCATGAATTAAGCTCCTTTTCGCTCTAGGACGCATAGTTTAGGAGATATGAGCAAAACAAGTTTTTCATATAAAAATTTTATTTTTTTTTGGGATTTGGATGGAATTTTCAATTTTTTGAGGGTGGTCATGAATTAAGCTCCTTTTCGCTCTAGGACGCATAGTTTAGGAGATATGAGCAAAACAAGTTTTTCATATAAAAATTAAAATTTTTTCAGGATTTGGAAGGAATTTTCGATTTTTTGAGGGTGGTCATGAATTAAGCTCCTTTTCGCTCTAGGACGCATAGTTTAGGAGATATGAGCAAAACAAGTTTTTCATATAAAAATTTTAATTTTTTTGGGATTTGGATGGAATTTTCAATTTTTTGAGGGTGGTCATGAATTAAGCTCCTTTTCGCTCTAGGACGCATAGTTTAGGAGATATGAGCAAAACAAGTTTTTCATATAAAAATTTTAATTTTTTTGGGATTTGGATGGAATTTTCGATTTTTTGAGGGTGGTCATGAATTAAGCTCCTTTTCGCTCTAGGACGCATAGTTTAGGAGATATGAGCAAAACAAGTTTTTCATATAAAAATTTTAATTTTTTTGGGATTTGGATGGAATTTTCGATTTTTTGGGGGTGGTCATGAATTAAGCTCCTTTTCGCTCTAGGACGCATAGTTTAGGAGATATGAGCAAAACAAGTTTTTCATATAAAAATTTTAATTTTTTTGGGATTTGGATGGAATTTTCGATTTTTTGGGGGTGGTCATGAATTAAGCTCCTTTTCGCTCTAGGACGCATAGTTTAGGAGATATGAGCAAAACAAGTTTTTCATATAAAAATTTCAATTTTTTCAGGATTTGGAAGGAATTTTCGTTTTTTTGGGGGTGGTCATGAATTAAGCTCCTTTTCGCTCTAGGACGCATAGTTTAGGAGATATGAGCAAAACAAGTTTTTCATATAAAAATTTTAATTTTTTTGGGATTTGGATGGAATTTTCGATTTTTTGAGGGTGGTCATGAATTAAGCTCCTTTTCGCTCTAGGACGCATAGTTTAGGAGATATGAGCAAAACAAGTTTTTCATATAAAAATTTTAATTTTTTTGGGATTTGGATGGAATTTTCAATTTTTTGAGGGTGGTCATGAATTAAGCTCCTTTTCGCTCTAGGACGCATAGTTTAGGAGATATGAGCAAAACAAGTTTTTCATATAAAAATTTAAATTTTTCAGGATTTGGATGGAATTTTCGATTTTTTGAGGGTGGTCATGAATTAAGCTCCCTTTCGCTCTAGGACGCATAGTTTAGGAGATATGAGCAAAACAAGTTTTTCATATAAAAATTTCAATTTTTCCATGATTTGGATGAAATTTTCAATTTTTTGGGGGTGGTCATGAATTAAGCTCCTTTTCGCTCTAGGACGCATAGTTTAGGAGATATGAGCAAAACAAGTTTTTCATATAAAAATTAAAATTTTTTCAGGATTTGGAAGGAATTTTCGATTTTTAGGACGCATAGTTTAGGAGATATGAGCAAAACAAGTTTTTCATATAAAAATTTCAATTTTTTCAGGATTTGGAAGGAATTTTCGATTTTTTGTGGGTGGTCATGAATTAAGCTCCTTTTCGCTCTAGGACGCATAGTTTAGGAGATATGAGCAAAACAAGTTTTTCATATAAAAATTTCAATTTTTTCAGGATTTGTAAGGAATTTTCGATTTTTTGGGGGTGGTCATGAATTAAGCTCCTTTTCGCTCTAGGACGCATAGTTTAGGAGATATGAGCAAAACAAGTTTTTCATATAAAAATTTAAATTTTTTCAGGATTTGGAAGGAATTTTCGTTTTTTTGGGGGTGGTCATGAATTAAGCTCCTTTTCGCTCTAGGACGCATAGTTTAGGAGATATTAGCAAAACAAGTTTTTCATATAAAAATTTCAATTTTTTCAGGATTTGTAAGGAATTTTCGATTTTTTGGGGGTGGTCATGAATTACGCTCCTTTTCGCTCTAGGACGCATAGTTTAGGAGATATGAGCAAAACAAGTTTTTCATATAAAAATTTAAATTTTTTCAAGATTTGGAAGGAATTTTCGTTTTTTTGGGGGTGGTCATGAATTAAGCTCCTTTTCGCTCTAGGACGCATATTTTAGGAGATATGAGCAAAACAAGTTTTTCATATAAAAATTTCAATTTTTTCAGGATTTGTAAGGAATTTTCGATTTTTTGGGGGTGGTCATGAATTAAGCTCCTTTTCGCTCTAGGACGCATAGTTTAGGAGATATGAGCAAAACAAGTTTTTCATATAAAAATTTCAATTTTTTCAGGATTTGTAAGGAATTTTCGTTTTTTTGGGGGTGGTCATGAATTAAGCTCCTTTTCGCTCTAGGACGCATAGTTTAGGAGATATGAGCAAAACAAGTTTTTCATATAAAAATTTTAATTTTTTTTTGGGATTTGGATGGAATTTTCAATTTTTTGAGGGTGGTCATGAATTAAGCTCCTTTTCGCTCTAGGACGATATGAGCAAAACAAGTTTTTCATATAAAAATTAAAATTTTTTCAGGATTTGGAAGGAATTTTCGATTTTTTGAGGGTGGTCATGAATTAAGCTCCTTTTCGCTCTAGGACGCATAGTTTAGGAGATATGAGCAAAACAAGTTTTTCATATAAAAATTTTAATTTTTTTGGGATTTGGATGGAATTTTCAATTTTTTGAGGGTGGTCATGAATTAAGCTCCTTTTCGCTCTAGGACGCATAGTTTAGGAGATATGAGCAAAACAAGTTTTTCATATAAAAATTTTAATTTTTTTGGGATTTGGATGGAATTTTCGATTTTTTGAGGGTGGTCATGAATTAAGCTCCTTTTCGCTCTAGGACGCATAGTTTAGGAGATATGAGCAAACCAAGTTTTTCATATAAAAATTTTAATTTTTTTTGGGATTTGGATGGAATTTTCAATTTTTTTAGGGTGGTCATGAATTAAGCTCCTTTTCGCTCTAGGACGCATAGTTTAGGAGATATGAGCAAAACAAGTTTTTCATATAAAAATTTTAATTTTTTTGGGATTTGGATGGAATTTTCGATTTTTTGAGGGTGGTCATGAATTAAGCTCCTTTTCGCTCTAGGACGCATAGTTTAGGAGATATGAGCAAACCAAGTTTTTCATATAAAAATTTTAATTTTTTTTTTGGGATTTGGATGGAATTTTCAATTTTTTGAGGGTGGTCATGAATTAAGCTCCTTTTCGCTCTAGGACGCATAGTTTAGGAGATATGAGCAAAACAAGTTTTTCATATAAAAATTTCAATTTTTTCAGGATTTGTAAGGAATTTTCGATTTTTTGGGGGTGGTCATGAATTAAGATCCTTTTCGCTCTAGGACGCATAGTTTAGGAGATATGAGCAAAACAAGTTTTTCATATAAAAATTTAAATTTTTTCAGGATTTGTAAGGAATTTTCGTTTTTTTGGGGGTGATCATGAATTAAGCTCCTTTTCGCTCTAGGACGCATAGTTTAGGAGATATGAGCAAAACAAGTTTTTCATATAAAAATTTTAATTTTTTTGGTATTTGGATGGAATTTTCGATTTTTTGAGGGTGGTCATGAATTAAGCTCCTTTTCGCTCTAGGACGCATAGTTTAGGAGATATGAGCAAAACAAGTTTTTCATATAAAAATTTTAATTTTTTTTGGGATTTGGATGGAATTTTCAATTTTTTGAGGGTGGTCATGAATTAAGCTCCTTTTCGCTCTAGGACGCATAGTTTAGGAGATATGAGCAAAACAAGTTTTTCATATAAAAATTAAAATTTTTTCAGGATTTGGAAGGAATTTTCGATTTTTTGAGGGTGGTCATGAATTAAGCTCCTTTTCGCTCTAGGACGCATAGTTTAGGAGATATGAGCAAAACAAGTTTTTCATATGAAAATTTTAATTTTTTTGGGATTTGGATGGAATTTTCGATTTTTTGGGGGTGGTCATGAATTAAGCTTCTTTTCGCTCTAGGAAGCATAGTTTAGGAGATATGATCAAAACAAGTTTTTCATATAAAAATTTCAATTTTTTCAGGATTTGGAAGGAATTTTCGATTTTTTGGGGGTGGTCATGAATTAAGCTCCTTTTCGCTCTAGGACGCATAGTTTAGGAGATATGAGCAAAACAAGTTTTTCATATAAAAATTTAAATTTTTTCAGGATTTGGAAGGAATTTTCGTTTTTTTGAGGGTGGTCATGAATTAAGCTCCTTTTCGCTCTAGGACGCATAGTTTAGGAGATATGAGCAAAACAAGTTTTTCATATAAAAATTTTAATTTTTTTGGGATTTGGATGGAATTTTCGATTTTTTGGGGGTGGTCATGAATTAAGCTCCTTTTCGCTCTAGGACGCATAGTTTAGGAGATATGAGCAAAACAAGTTTTTCATATAAAAATTTTAATTTTTTTGGGATTTGGATGGAATTTTCGATTTTTTGAGGGTGGTCATGAATTAAGCTCCTTTTCGCTCTAGGACGCATAGTTTAGGAGATATGAGCAAAACAAGTTTTTCATATGAAAATTTTAATTTTTTTGGGATTTGGATGGAATTTTCGATTTTTTGGGGGTGGTCATGAATTAAGCTCCTTTTCGCTCTAGGACGCATAGTTTAGGAGATATGAGCAAAACAAGTTTTTCATATAAAAATTTTAATTTTTTTGGGATTTGGATGGAATTTTCGATTTTTTGAGGGTGGTCATGAATTAAGCTCCTTTTCGCTCTAGGACGCATAGTTTATGAGATATGAGCAAAACAAGTTTTTCATATAAAAATTTACAATTTTTCAGGATTTGGATGGAATTTTCGATTTTTTGAGGGTGGTCATGAATTAAGCTCCTTTTCGCTCTAGGACGCATAGTTTAGGAGATATGAGCAAAACAAGTTTTTCATATAAAAATTTTAATTTTTTTGGGATTTGGATGGAATTTTCAATTTTTTGAGGGTGGTCATGAATTAAGCTCCTTTTCGCTCTAGGACGCATAGTTTAGGAGATATGAGCAAAACAAGTTTTTCATATAAAAATTTTAATTTTTTTGGGATTTGGATGGAATTTTCGATTTTTTGGGGGTGGTCATGAATTAAGCTCCTTTTCGCTCTAGGACGCATAGTTTAGGAGATATGAGCAAAACAAGTTTTTCATATAAAAATTTAAATTTTTTCAGGATCTGGAAGGAATTTTCGTTTTTTTAGGGGTGGTCATGAATTAAGCTCCTTTTCGCTCTAGGACGCATAGTTTAGGAGATATGAGCAAAACAAGTTTTTCATATAAAAATTTTAATTTTTTTGGGATTTGGATGGAATTTTCGATTTTTTGAGGGTGGTCATGAATTAAGCTCCTTTTCGCTCTAGGACGCATAGTTTAGGAGATATGAGCAAAACAAGTTTTTCATATAAAAATTTTAATTTTTTTGGGATTTGGATGGAATTTTCAATTTTTTGAGGGTGGTCATGAATTAAGCTCCTTTTCGCTCTAGGACGCATAGTTTAGGAGATATGAGCAAAACAAGTTTTTCATATAAAAATTTAAATTTTTCAGGATTTGGATGGAATTTTCGATTTTTTGAGGGTGGTCATGAATTAAGCTCCCTTTCGCTCTAGGACGCATAGTTTAGGAGATATGAGCAAAACAAGTTTTTCATATAAAAATTTTAATTTTTCCATGATTTGGATGAAATTTTCAATTTTTTGGGGGTGGCCATGAATTAAGCTCCTTTTCGCTCTAGGACGCATAGTTTAGGAGATATGAGCAAAACAAGTTTTTCATATAAAAATTAAAATTTTTTCAGGATTTGGAAGGAATTTTCGATTTTTGGGGGTGGTCATGAATTAAGGTCCTTTTCGCTCTAGGACGCATAGTTTAGGAGATATGAGCAAAACAAGTTTTTCATATAAAAATTTCAATTTTTTCAGGTTTTGGATGGAATTTTCCATTTTTTGGGGGTGGTCATGAATTAAGCTCCTTTTCGCTCTAGGACGCATAGTTTAGGAGATATGAGCAAAACAAGTTTTTCATATAAAAATTTCAATTTTTTTGGGATTTGGATGGAATTTTCGATTTTTTGAGGGTGGTCATGAATTAAGCTCCTTTTCGCTCTAGGACGCATAGTTTAGGAGATATGAGCAAAACAAGTTTTTCATATAAAAATGTCAATTTTTCCATGATTTGGATGGAATTTTCAATTTTTTGGGGGTGGTCATGAATTAAGCTCCTTTTCGCTCTAGGACGCATAGTTTAGGAGATATGAGCAAAACAAGTTTTTCATATAAAAATTTACAATTTTTCAGGATTTGGATGGAATTTTCGTTTTTTTGGGGGTGGTCATGAATTAAGCTCCTTTTCGCTCTAGGACGCATAGTTTAGGAGATATGAGCAAAACAAGTTTTTCATATAAAAATTTAAATTTTTTCAGGATTTGGAAGGAATTTTCGATTTTTTGGGGGTGGTCATGAATTAAGCTCCTTTTCGCTCTAGGACGCATAGTTTAGGAGATATGAGCAAAACAAGTTTTTCATATAAAAATTTCAATTTTTTCAGGATTTGAAAGGAATTTTCGATTTTTTGAGGGTGGTCATGAATTAAGCTCCTTTTCGCTCTAGGACGCATAGTTTAGGAGATATGAGCAAAACAAGTTTTTCATATAAAAATTTTAATTTTTTTGGGATTTGGATGGAATTTTCGATTTTTTGGGGGTGGTCATGAATTAAGCTCCTTTTCGCTCTAGGACGCATAGTTTAGGAGATATGAGCAAAACAAGTTTTTCATATAAAAATTTTAATTTTTTTGGGATTTGGATGGAATTTTCGATTTTTTGGGGGTGGTCATGAATTAAGCTCCTTTTCGCTCTAGGACGCATAGTTTAGGAGATATGAGCAAAACAAGTTTTTCATATAAAAATTTTAATTTTTTTGGGATTTGGATGGAATTTTCGATTTTTTGGGGGTGGTCATGAATTAAGCTCCTTTTCGCTCTAGGACGCATAGTTTAGGAGATATGAGCAAAACAAGTTTTTCATATAAAAATTTTAATTTTTTTGGGATTTGGATGGAATTTTCGATTTTTTGTGGGTGGTCATGAATTAAGCTTCTTTTCGCTCTAGGAAGCATAGTTTAGGAGATATGATCAAAACAAGTTTTTCATATAAAAATTTCAATTTTTTCAGGATTTGGAAGGAATTTTCGATTTTTTGGGGGTGGTCATGAATTAAGCTCCTTTTCGCTCTAGGACGCATAGTTTAGGAGATATGAGCAAAACAAGTTTTTCATATAAAAATTTAAATTTTTTCAGGATTTGGAAGGAATTTTCGTTTTTTTGGGGGTGGTCATGAATTAAGCTCCTTTTCGCTCTAGGACGCATAGTTTAGGAGATATGAGCAAAACAAGTTTTTCATATAAAAATTTCAATTTTTCCATGATTTGGATGAAATTTTCAATTTTTTGGGGGTGGTCATGAATTAAGCTCCTTTTCGCTCTAGGACGCATAGTTTAGGAGATATGAGCAAAACAAGTTTTTCATATAAAAATTAAAATTTTTTCAGGATTTGGAAGGAATTTTCGATTTTTGGGGGTGGTCATGAATTAAGGTCCTTTTCGCTCTAGGACGCATAGTTTAGGAGATATGAGCAAAACAAGTTTTTCATATAAAAATTTCAATTTTTTCAGGTTTTGGATGGAATTTTCCATTTTTTGGGGGTGGTCATGAATTAAGCTCCTTTTCGCTCTAGGACGCATAGTTTAGGAGATATGAGCAAAACAAGTTTTTCATATAAAAATTTCAATTTTTTCAGGATTTGAAAGGAATTTTCGATTTTTTGAGGGTGGTCATGAATTAAGCTCCTTTTCGCTCTAGGACGCATAGTTTAGGAGATATGAGCAAAACAAGTTTTTCATATAAAAATTTTAATTTTTTTGGGATTTGGATGGAATTTTCGATTTTTTGAGGGTGGTCATGAATTAAGCTCCTTTTCGCTCTAGGACGCATAGTTTAGGAGATATGAGCAAAACAAGTTTTTCATATAAAAATTTTAATTTTTTTGGGATTTGGATGGAATTTTCGATTTTTTGAGGGTGGTCATGAATTAAGCTCCTTTTCGCTCTAGGACGCATAGTTTAGGAGATATGAGCAAAACAAGTTTTTCATATAAAAATTTTAATTTTTTTGGGATTTGGATGGAATTTTCGATTTTTTGGGGGTGGTCATGAATTAAGCTCCTTTTCGCTCTAGGACGCATAGTTTAGGAGATATGAGCAAAACAAGTTTTTCATATAAAAATTTACAATTTTTCAGGATTTGGATGGAATTTTCGTTTTTTTGGGGGTGGTCATGAATTAAGCTCCTTTTCGCTCTAGGACGCATAGTTTAGGAGATATGAGCAAAACAAGTTTTTCATATAAAAATTTTAATTTTTTTGGGATTTGGATGGAATTTTCGATTTTTTGAGGGTGGTCATGAATTAAGCTCCTTTTCGCTCTAGGACGCATAGTTTAGGAGATATGAGCAAAACAAGTTTTTCATATAAAAATTTTAATTTTTTTGGGATTTGGATGGAATTTTCAATTTTTTGAGGGTGGTCAGGAATTAAGCTCCTTTTCGCTCTAGGACGCATAGTTTAGGAGATATGAGCAAAACAAGTTTTTCATATAAAAATTTAAATTTTTCAGGATTTGTATGGATTTTTCGATTTTTTGAGGGTGGTCATGAATTAAGCTCCCTTTCGCTCTAGGACGCATAGTTTAGGAGATATGAGCAAAACAAGTTTTTCATATAAAAATTTCAATTTTTCCATGATTTGGATGAAATTTTCAATTTTTTGGGGGTGGTCATGAATTAAGCTCCTTTTCGCTCTAGGACGCATAGTTTAGGAGATATGAGCAAAACAAGTTTTTCATATAAAAATTAAAATTTTTTCAGGATTTGGAAGGAATTTTCGATTTTTGGGGGTGGTCATGAATTAAGGTCCTTTTCGCTCTAGGACGCATAGTTTAGGAGATATGAACAAAACAAGTTTTTCATATAAAAATTTCAATTTTTTCAGGTTTTGGATGGAATTTTCCATTTTTTGGGGGTGGTCATGAATTAAGCTCCTTTTCGCTCTAGGACGCATAGTTTAGGAGATATGAGCAAAACAAGTTTTTCATATAAAAATTTCAATTTTTTTGGGATTTGGATGGAATTTTCGATTTTTTGAGGGTGGTCATGAATTAAGCTCCTTTTCGCTCTAGGACGCATAGTTTAGGAGATATGAGCAAAACAAGTTTTTCATATAAAAATGTCAATTTTTCCATGATTTGGATGGAATTTTCAATTTTTTGGGGGTGGTCATGAATTAAGCTCCTTTTCGCTCTAGGACGCATAGTTTAGGAGATATGAGCAAAACAAGTTTTTCATATGAAAATTTCAATTTTTCCATGATTTGGATGGAATTTTCAATTTTTTGAGGGTGGTCATAAATTAAGCTCCTTTTCGCTCTAGGACGCATAGTTTAGGAGATATGAGCAAAACAAGTTTTTCATATAAAAATTTACAATTTTTCAGGATTTGGATGGAATTTTCGTTTTTTTGGGGGTGGTCATGAATTAAGCTCCTTTTCGCTCTAGGACGCATAGTTTAGGAGATATGAGCAAAACAAGTTTTTCATATAAAAATTTAAATTTTTTCAGGATTTGGAAGGAATTTTCGATTTTTTGGGGGTGGTCATGAATTAAGCTCCTTTTCGCTCTAGGACGCATAGTTTAGGAGATATGAGCAAAACAAGTTTTTCATATAAAAATTTAAATTTTTTCGGGATTTGGAAGGAATTTTCGTTTTTTGGGGGTGGTCATGAATTAAGCTCCTTTTCGCTCTAGGACGCATAGTTTAGGAGATATGAGCAAAACAAGTTTTTCATATAAAAATTTCAATTTTTTCAGGATTTGAAAGGAATTTTCGATTTTTTGAGGGTGGTCATGAATTAAGCTCCTTTTCGCTCTAGGACGCATAGTTTAGGAGATATGAGCAAAACAAGTTTTTCATATAAAAATTTTAATTTTTTTGGGATTTGGATGGAATTTTCGATTTTTTGAGGGTGGTCATGAATTAAGCTCCTTTTCGCTCTAGGACGCATAGTTTAGGAGATATGAGCAAAACAAGTTTTTCATATGAAAATTTTAATTTTTTTGGGATTTGGATGGAATTTTCGATTTTTTGGGGGTGGTCATGAATTAAGCTCCTTTTCGCTCTAGGACGCATAGTTTAGGAGATATGAGCAAAACAAGTTTTTCATATAAAAATTTTAATTTTTTTGGGATTTGGATGGAATTTTCGATTTTTTGAGGGTGGTCATGAATTAAGCTCCTTTTCGCTCTAGGACGCATAGTTTATGAGATATGAGCAAAACAAGTTTTTCATATAAAAATTTACAATTTTTCAGGATTTGGATGGAATTTTCGATTTTTTGAGGGTGGTCATGAATTAAGCTCCTTTTCGCTCTAGGACGCATAGTTTAGGAGATATGAGCAAAACAAGTTTTTCATATAAAAATTTTAATTTTTTTGGGATTTGGATGGAATTTTCAATTTTTTGAGGGTGGTCATGAATTAAGCTCCTTTTCGCTCTAGGACGCATAGTTTAGGAGATATGAGCAAAACAAGTTTTTCATATAAAAATTTTAATTTTTTTGGGATTTGGATGGAATTTTCGATTTTTTGGGGGTGGTCATGAATTAAGCTCCTTTTCGCTCTAGGACGCATAGTTTAGGAGATATGAGCAAAACAAGTTTTTCATATAAAAATTTTAATTTTTTTGGGATTTGGATGGAATTTTCGATTTTTTGGGGGTGGTCATGAATTAAGCTCCTTTTCGCTCTAGGACGCATAGTTTAGGAGATATGAGCAAAACAAGTTTTTCATATAAAAATTTTAATTTTTTTGGGATTTGGATGGAATTTTCGATTTTTTGGGGGTGGTCATGAATTAAGCTCCTTTTCGCTCTAGGACGCATAGTTTAGGAGATATGAGCAAAACAAGTTTTTCATATAAAAATTTTAATTTTTTTGGGATTTGGATGGAATTTTCGATTTTTTGTGGGTGGTCATGAATTAAGCTTCTTTTCGCTCTAGGAAGCATAGTTTAGGAGATATGATCAAAACAAGTTTTTCATATAAAAATTTCAATTTTTTCAGGATTTGGAAGGAATTTTCGATTTTTTGGGGGTGGTCATGAATTAAGCTCCTTTTCGCTCTAGGACGCATAGTTTAGGAGATATGAGCAAAACAAGTTTTTCATATAAAAATTTAAATTTTTTCAGGATTTGGAAGGAATTTTCGTTTTTTTGGGGGTGGTCATGAATTAAGCTCCTTTTCGCTCTAGGACGCATAGTTTAGGAGATATGAGCAAAACAAGTTTTGCTAGGACGCATAGTTTATGAGATATGAGCAAAACAAGTTTTTCATATAAAAATTTACAATTTTTCAGGATTTGGATGGAATTTTCGATTTTTTGAGGGTGGTCATGAATTAAGCTCCTTTTCGCTCTAGGACGCATAGTTTAGGAGATATGAGCAAAACAAGTTTTTCATATAAAAATTTTAATTTTTTTGGGATTTGGATGGAATTTTCAATTTTTTGAGGGTGGTCATGAATTAAGCTCCTTTTCGCTCTAGGACGCATAGTTTAGGAGATATGTGCAAAACAAGTTTTTCATATAAAAATTTTAATTTTTTGGGATTTGGATGGAATTTTCGATTTTTTGGGGGTGGTCATGAATTAAGCTCCTTTTCGCTCTAGGACGCATAGTTTAGGAGATATGAGCAAAACAAGTTTTTCATATAAAAATTTTAATTTTTTTGGGATTTGGATGGAATTTTCGATTTTTTGGGGGTGGTCATGAATTAAGCTCCTTTTCGCTCTAGGACGCATAGTTTAGGAGATATGAGCAAAACAAGTTTTTCATATAAAAATTTTAATTTTTTTGGGATTTGGATGGAATTTTCGATTTTTTGGGGGTGGTCATGAATTAAGCTCCTTTTCGCTCTAGGACGCATAGTTTAGGAGATATGAGCAAAACAAGTTTTTCATATAAAAATTTTAATTTTTTTGGGATTTGGATGGAATTTTCGATTTTTTGTGGGTGGTCATGAATTAAGCTTCTTTTCGCTCTAGGAAGCATAGTTTAGGAGATATGATCAAAACAAGTTTTTCATATAAAAATTTCAATTTTTTCAGGATTTGGAAGGAATTTTCGATTTTTTGGGGGTGGTCATGAATTAAGCTCCTTTTCGCTCTAGGACGCATAGTTTAGGAGATATGAGCAAAACAAGTTTTTCATATAAAAATTTAAATTTTTTCAGGATTTGGAAGGAATTTTCGTTTTTTTGGGGGTGGTCATGAATTAAGCTCCTTTTCGCTCTAGGACGCATAGTTTAGGAGATATGAGCAAAACAAGTTTTTCATATAAAAATTTCAATTTTTCCATGATTTGGATGAAATTTTCAATTTTTTGGGGGTGGTCATGAATTAAGCTCCTTTTCGCTCTAGGACGCATAGTTTAGGAGATATGAGCAAAACAAGTTTTTCATATAAAAATTAAAATTTTTTCAGGATTTGGAAGGAATTTTCGATTTTTGGGGGTGGTCATGAATTAAGGTCCTTTTCGCTCTAGGACGCATAGTTTAGGAGATATGAGCAAAACAAGTTTTTCATATAAAAATTTCAATTTTTTCAGGTTTTGGATGGAATTTTCCATTTTTTGGGGGTGGTCATGAATTAAGCTCCTTTTCGCTCTAGGACGCATAGTTTAGGAGATATGAGCAAAACAAGTTTTTCATATAAAAATTTCAATTTTTTCAGGATTTGAAAGGAATTTTCGATTTTTTGAGGGTGGTCATGAATTAAGCTCCTTTTCGCTCTAGGACGCATAGTTTAGGAGATATGAGCAAAACAAGTTTTTCATATAAAAATTTTAATTTTTTTGGGATTTGGATGGAATTTTCGATTTTTTGAGGGTGGTCATGAATTAAGCTCCTTTTCGCTCTAGGACGCATAGTTTAGGAGATATGAGCAAAACAAGTTTTTCATATAAAAATTTTAATTTTTTTGGGATTTGGATGGAATTTTCAATTTTTTGAGGGTGGTCATGAATTAAGGGTGGTCATGAATTAAGCTCCTTTTCGCTCTAGGACGCATAGTTTAGGAGATATGAGCAAAACAAGTTTTTCATATAAAAATTTTAATTTTTTTGGGATTTGGATGGAATTTTCGATTTTTTGGGGGTGGTCATGAATTAAGCTCCTTTTCGCTCTAGGACGCATAGTTTAGGAGATATGAGCAAAACAAGTTTTTCATATAAAAATTTTAATTTTTTTGGGATTTGGATGGAATTTTCGATTTTTTGAGGGTGGTCATGAATTAAGCTCCTTTTCGCTCTAGGACGCATAGTTTAGGAGATATGAGCAAAACAAGTTTTTCATATGAAAATTTTAATTTTTTTGGGATTTGGAGGAATTTTCGATTTTTTGGGGGTGGTCATGAATTAAGCTCCTTTTCGCTCTAGGACGCATAGTTTAGGAGATATGAGCAAAACAAGTTTTTCATATAAAAATTTTAATTTTTTTGGGATTTGGATGGAATTTTCGATTTTTTGAGGGTGGTCATGAATTAAGCTCCTTTTCGCTCTAGGACGCATAGTTTATGAGATATGAGCAAAACAAGTTTTTCATATAAAAATTTACAATTTTTCAGGATTTGGATGGAATTTTCGATTTTTTGAGGGTGGTCATGAATTAAGCTCCTTTTCGCTCTAGGACGCATAGTTTAGGAGATATGAGCAAAACAAGTTTTTCATATAAAAATTTTAATTTTTTTGGGATTTGGATGGAATTTTCAATTTTTTGAGGGTGGTCATGAATTAAGCTCCTTTTCGCTCTAGGACGCATAGTTTAGGAGATATGAGCAAAACAAGTTTTTCATATAAAAATTTTAATTTTTTTGGGATTTGGATGGAATTTTCGATTTTTTGGGGGTGGTCATGAATTAAGCTCCTTTTCGCTCTAGGACGCATAGTTTAGGAGATATGAGCAAAACAAGTTTTTCATATAAAAATTTAAATTTTTTCAGGATCTGGAAGGAATTTTCGTTTTTTTGGGGGTGGTCATGAATTAAGCTCCTTTTCGCTCTAGGACGCATAGTTTAGGAGATATGAGCAAAACAAGTTTTTCATATAAAAATTTTAATTTTTTTGGGATTTGGATGGAATTTTCGATTTTTTGAGGGTGGTCATGAATTAAGCTCCTTTTCGCTCTAGGACGCATAGTTTAGGAGATATGAGCAAAACAAGTTTTTCATATAAAAATTTTAATTTTTTTGGGATTTGGATGGAATTTTCAATTTTTTGAGGGTGGTCATGAATTAAGCTCCTTTTCGCTCTAGGACGCATAGTTTAGGAGATATGAGCAAAACAAGTTTTTCATATAAAAATTTAAATTTTTCAGGATTTGGATGGAATTTTCGATTTTTTGAGGGTGGTCATGAATTAAGCTCCCTTTCGCTCTAGGACGCATAGTTTAGGAGATATGAGCAAAACAAGTTTTTCATATAAAAATTTTAATTTTTCCATGATTTGGATGAAATTTTCAATTTTTTGGGGGTGGTCATGAATTAAGCTCCTTTTCGCTCTAGGACGCATAGTTTAGGAGATATGAGCAAAACAAGTTTTTCATATAAAAATTAAAATTTTTTCAGGATTTGGAAGGAATTTTCGATTTTTGGGGGTGGTCATGAATTAAGGTCCTTTTCGCTCTAGGACGCATAGTTTAGGAGATATGAGCAAAACAAGTTTTTCATATAAAAATTTCAATTTTTTCAGGTTTTGGATGGAATTTTCCATTTTTTGGGGGTGGTCATGAATTAAGCTCCTTTTCGCTCTAGGACGCATAGTTTAGGAGATATGAGCAAAACAAGTTTTTCATATAAAAATTTCAATTTTTTTGGGATTTGGATGGAATTTTCGATTTTTTGAGGGTGGTCATGAATTAAGCTCCTTTTCGCTCTAGGACGCATAGTTTAGGAGATATGAGCAAAACAAGTTTTTCATATAAAAATGTCAATTTTTCCATGATTTGGATGGAATTTTCAATTTTTTGGGGGTGGTCATGAATTAAGCTCCTTTTCGCTCTAGGACGCATAGTTTAGGAGATATGAGCAAAACAAGTTTTTCATATGAAAATTTCAATTTTTCCATGATTTGGATGGAATTTTCAATTTTTTGAGGGTGGTCATAAATTAAGCTCCTTTTCGCTCTAGGACGCATAGTTTAGGAGATATGAGCAAAACAAGTTTTTCATATAAAAATTTACAATTTTTCAGGATTTGGATGGAATTTTCGTTTTTTTGGGGGTGGTCATGAATTAAGCTCCTTTTCGCTCTAGGACGCATAGTTTAGGAGATATGAGCAAAACAAGTTTTTCATATAAAAATTTAAATTTTTTCAGGATTTGGAAGGAATTTTCGATTTTTTGGGGGTGGTCATGAATTAAGCTCCTTTTCGCTCTAGGACGCATAGTTTAGGAGATATGAGCAAAACAAGTTTTTCATATAAAAATTTAAATTTTTTCGGGATTTGGAAGGAATTTTCGTTTTTTGGGGGTGGTCATGAATTAAGCTCCTTTTCGCTCTAGGACGCATAGTTTAGGAGATATGAGCAAAACAAGTTTTTCATATAAAAATTTCAATTTTTTCAGGATTTGAAAGGAATTTTCGATTTTTTGAGGGTGGTCATGAATTAAGCTCCTTTTCGCTCTAGGACGCATAGTTTAGGAGATATGAGCAAAACAAGTTTTTCATATAAAAATTTTAATTTTTTTGGGATTTGGATGGAATTTTCGATTTTTTGAGGGTGGTCATGAATTAAGCTCCTTTTCGCTCTAGGACGCATAGTTTAGGAGATATGAGCAAAACAAGTTTTTCATATGAAAATTTTAATTTTTTTGGGATTTGGATGGAATTTTCGATTTTTTGGGGGTGGTCATGAATTAAGCTCCTTTTCGCTCTAGGACGCATAGTTTAGGAGATATGAGCAAAACAAGTTTTTCATATAAAAATTTTAATTTTTTTGGGATTTGGATGGAATTTTCGATTTTTTGAGGGTGGTCATGAATTAAGCTCCTTTTCGCTCTAGGACGCATAGTTTATGAGATATGAGCAAAACAAGTTTTTCATATAAAAATTTACAATTTTTCAGGATTTGGATGGAATTTTCGATTTTTTGAGGGTGGTCATGAATTAAGCTCCTTTTCGCTCTAGGACGCATAGTTTAGGAGATATGAGCAAAACAAGTTTTTCATATAAAAATTTTAATTTTTTTGGGATTTGGATGGAATTTTCAATTTTTTGAGGGTGGTCATGAATTAAGCTCCTTTTCGCTCTAGGACGCATAGTTTAGGAGATATGAGCAAAACAAGTTTTTCATATAAAAATTTTAATTTTTTTGGGATTTGGATGGAATTTTCGATTTTTTGGGGGTGGTCATGAATTAAGCTCCTTTTCGCTCTAGGACGCATAGTTTAGGAGATATGAGCAAAACAAGTTTTTCATATAAAAATTTTAATTTTTTTGGGATTTGGATGGAATTTTCGATTTTTTGGGGGTGGTCATGAATTAAGCTCCTTTTCGCTCTAGGACGCATAGTTTAGGAGATATGAGCAAAACAAGTTTTTCATATAAAAATTTTAATTTTTTTGGGATTTGGATGGAATTTTCGATTTTTTGGGGGTGGTCATGAATTAAGGTCCTTTTCGCTCTAGGACGCATAGTTTAGGAGATATGAGCAAAACAAGTTTTTCATATAAAAATTTTAATTTTTTTGGGATTTGGATGGAATTTTCGATTTTTTGTGGGTGGTCATGAATTAAGCTTCTTTTCGCTCTAGGAAGCATAGTTTAGGAGATATGATCAAAACAAGTTTTTCATATAAAAATTTCAATTTTTTCAGGATTTGGAAGGAATTTTCGATTTTTTGGGGGTGGTCATGAATTAAGCTCCTTTTCGCTCTAGGACGCATAGTTTAGGAGATATGAGCAAAACAAGTTTTTCATATAAAAATTTAATTTTTTTCAGGATTTGGAAGGAATTTTCGTTTTTTTGGGGGTGGTCATGAATTAAGCTCCTTTTCGCTCTAGGACGCATAGTTTAGGAGATATGAGCAAAACAAGTTTTGCTAGGACGCATAGTTTATGAGATATGAGCAAAACAAGTTTTTCATATAAAAATTTACAATTTTTCAGGATTTGGATGGAATTTTCGATTTTTTGAGGGTGGTCATGAATTAAGCTCCTTTTCGCTCTAGGACGCATAGTTTAGGAGATATGAGCAAAACAAGTTTTTCATATAAAAATTTTAATTTTTTTGGGATTTGGATGGAATTTTCAATTTTTTGAGGGTGGTCATGAATTAAGCTCCTTTTCGCTCTAGGACGCATAGTTTAGGAGATATGAGCAAAACAAGTTTTTCATATAAAAATTTTAATTTTTTTGGGATTTGGATGGAATTTTCGATTTTTTGGGGGTGGTCATGAATTAAGCTCCTTTTCGCTCTAGGACGCATAGTTTAGGAGATATGAGCAAAACAAGTTTTTCATATAAAAATTTTAATTTTTTTGGGATTTGGATGGAATTTTCGATTTTTTGGGGGTGGTCATGAATTAAGCTCCTTTTCGCTCTAGGACGCATAGTTTAGGAGATATGAGCAAAACAAGTTTTTCATATAAAAATTTTAATTTTTTTGGGATTTGGATGGAATTTTCGATTTTTTGTGGGTGGTCATGAATTAAGCTTCTTTTCGCTCTAGGAAGCATAGTTTAGGAGATATGATCAAAACAAGTTTTTCATATAAAAATTTCAATTTTTTCAGGATTTGGAAGGAATTTTCGATTTTTTGGGGGTGGTCATGAATTAAGCTCCTTTTCGCTCTAGGACGCATAGTTTAGGAGATATGAGCAAAACAAGTTTTTCATATAAAAATTTAAATTTTTTCAGGATTTGGAAGGAATTTTCGTTTTTTTGGGGGTGGTCATGAATTAAGCTCCTTTTCGCTCTAGGACGCATAGTTTAGGAGATATGAGCAAAACAAGTTTTTCATATAAAAATTTCAATTTTTCCATGATTTGGATGAAATTTTCAATTTTTTGGGGGTGGTCATGAATTAAGCTCCTTTTCGCTCTAGGACGCATAGTTTAGGAGATATGAGCAAAACAAGTTTTTCATATAAAAATTAAAATTTTTTCAGGATTTGGAAGGAATTTTCGATTTTTGGGGGTGGTCATGAATTAAGGTCCTTTTCGCTCTAGGACGCATAGTTTAGGAGATATGAGCAAAACAAGTTTTTCATATAAAAATTTCAATTTTTTCAGGTTTTGGATGGAATTTTCCATTTTTTGGGGGTGGTCATGAATTAAGCTCCTTTTCGCTCTAGGACGCATAGTTTAGGAGATATGAGCAAAACAAGTTTTTCATATAAAAATTTCAATTTTTTCAGGATTTGAAAGGAATTTTCGATTTTTTGAGGGTGGTCATGAATTAAGCTCCTTTTCGCTCTAGGACGCATAGTTTAGGAGATATGAGCAAAACAAGTTTTTCATATAAAAATTTTAATTTTTTTGGGATTTGGATGGAATTTTCGATTTTTTGAGGGTGGTCATGAATTAAGCTCCTTTTCGCTCTAGGACGCATAGTTTAGGAGATATGAGCAAAACAAGTTTTTCATATAAAAATTTTAATTTTTTTGGGATTTGGATGGAATTTTCGATTTTTTGAGGGTGGTCATGAATTAAGCTCCTTTTCGCTCTAGGACGCATAGTTTAGGAGATATGAGCAAAACAAGTTTTTCATATAAAAATTTTAATTTTTTTGGGATTTGGATGGAATTTTCGATTTTTTGGGGGTGGTCATGAATTAAGCTCCTTTTCGCTCTAGGACGCATAGTTTAGGAGATATGAGCAAAACAAGTTTTTCATATAAAAATTTACAATTTTTCAGGATTTGGATGGAATTTTCGTTTTTTTGGGGGTGGTCATGAATTAAGCTCCTTTTCGCTCTAGGACGCATAGTTTAGGAGATATGAGCAAAACAAGTTTTTCATATAAAAATTTTAATTTTTTTGGGATTTGGATGGAATTTTCGATTTTTTGAGGGTGGTCATGAATTAAGCTCCTTTTCGCTCTAGGACGCATAGTTTAGGAGATATGAGCAAAACAAGTTTTTCATATAAAAATTTTAATTTTTTTTGGGATTTGGATGGAATTTTCAATTTTTTGAGGGTGGTCATGAATTAAGCTCCTTTTCGCTCTAGGACGCATAGTTTAGGAGATATGAGCAAAACAAGTTTTTCATATAAAAATTTAAATTTTTCAGGATTTGTATGGAATTTTCGATTTTTTGAGGGTGGTCATGAATTAAGCTCCCTTTCGCTCTAGGACGCATAGTTTAGGAGATATGAGCAAAACAAGTTTTTCATATAAAAATTTCAATTTTTCCATGATTTGGATGAAATTTTCAATTTTTTGGGGGTGGTCATGAATTAAGCTCCTTTTCGCTCTAGGACGCATAGTTTAGGAGATATGAGCAAAACAAGTTTTTCATATAAAAATTAAAATTTTTTCAGGATTTGGAAGGAATTTTCGATTTTTGGGGGTGGTCATGAATTAAGGTCCTTTTCGCTCTAGGACGCATAGTTTAGGAGATATGAACAAAACAAGTTTTTCATATAAAATTTTCAATTTTTTCAGGTTTTGGATGGAATTTTCCATTTTTTGGGGGTGGTCATGAATTAAGCTCCTTTTCGCTCTAGGACGCATAGTTTAGGAGATATGAGCAAAACAAGTTTTTCATATAAAAATTTCAATTTTTTTGGGATTTGGATGGAATTTTCGATTTTTTGAGGGTGGTCATGAATTAAGCTCCTTTTCGCTCTAGGACGCATAGTTTAGGAGATATGAGCAAAACAAGTTTTTCATATAAAAATGTCAATTTTTCCATGATTTGGATGGAATTTTCAATTTTTTGGGGGTGGTCATGAATTAAGCTCCTTTTCGCTCTAGGACGCATAGTTTAGGAGATATGAGCAAAACAAGTTTTTCATATGAAAATTTCAATTTTTCCATGATTTGGATGGAATTTTCAATTTTTTGAGGGTGGTCATAAATTAAGCTCCTTTTCGCTCTAGGACGCATAGTTTAGGAGATATGAGCAAAACAAGTTTTTCATATGAAAATTTCAATTTTTCCATGATTTGGATGGAATTTTCAATTTTTTGAGGGTGGTCATGAATTAAGCTCCTTTTCGCTCTAGGACGCATAGTTTAAGAGATATGAGCAAAACAAGTTTTTCATATAAAAATTTAAATTTTTTCAGGATTTGGAAGGAATTTTCGATTTTTTGGGGGTGGTCATGAATTAAGCTCCTTTTCGCTCTAGGACGCATAGTTTAGGAGATATGAGCAAAACAAGTTTTTCATATAAAAATTTAAATTTTTTCGGGATTTGGAAGGAATTTTCGTTTTTTGGGGGTGGTCATGAATTAAGCTCCTTTTCGCTCTAGGACGCATAGTTTAGGAGATATGAGCAAAACAAGTTTTTCATATAAAAATTTCAATTTTTTCAGGATTTGAAAGGAATTTTCGATTTTTTGAGGGTGGTCATGAATTAAGCTCCTTTTCGCTCTAGGACGCATAGTTTAGGAGATATGAGCAAAACAAGTTTTTCATATAAAAATTTTAATTTTTTTGGGATTTGGATGGAATTTTCGATTTTTTGAGGGTGGTCATGAATTAAGCTCCTTTTCGCTCTAGGACGCATAGTTTAGGAGATATGAGCAAAACAAGTTTTTCATATGAAAATTGTAATTTTTTTGGGATTTGGATGGAATTTTCAATTTTTTGAGGGTGGTCATGAATTAAGCTCCTTTTCGCTCTAGGACGCATAGTTTAAGAGATATGAGCAAAACAAGTTTTTCATATAAAAATTTCAATTTTTTCAGGTTTTGGATCGAATTTTCGATTTTTTGGGGGTGGTCATGAATTAAGCTCCTTTTCGCTCTAGGACGCATAGTTTAGGAGATATGAGCAAAACAAGTTTTTCATATAAAAATTTACAATTTTTCAGGATTTGGATGGAATTTTCGATTTTTTGAGGGTGGTCATGAATTAAGCTCCTTTTCGCTCTAGGACGCATAGTTTAGGAGATATGAGCAAAACAAGTTTTTCATATAAAAATTTTAATTTTTTTGGGATTTGGATGGAATTTTCAATTTTTTGAGGGTGGTCATGAATTAAGCTCCTTTTCGCTCTAGGACGCATAGTTTAGGAGATATGAGCAAAACAAGTTTTTCATATAAAAATTTTAATTTTTTTGGGATTTGGATGGAATTTTCGATTTTTTGGGGGTGGTCATGAATTAAGCTCCTTTTCGCTCTAGGACGCATAGTTTAGGAGATATGAGCAAAACAAGTTTTTCATATAAAAATTTTAATTTTTTTGGAATTTGGATGGAATTTTCGATTTTTTGGGGGTGGTCATGAATTAAGCTCCTTTTCGCTCTAGGACGCATAGTTTAGGAGATATGAGCAAAACAAGTTTTTCATATAAAAATTTTAATTTTTTTGGGATTTGGATGGAATTTTCGATTTTTTGGGGGTGGTCATGAATTAAGCTCCTTTTCGCTCTAGGACGCATAGTTTAGGAGATATGAGCAAAACAAGTTTTTCATATAAAAATTTTAATTTTTTTGGGATTTGGATGGAATTTTCGATTTTTTGGGGGTGGTCATGAATTAAGCTTCTTTTCGCTCTAGGAAGCATAGTTTAGGAGATATGATCAAAACAAGTTTTTCATATAAAAATTTCAATTTTTTCAGGATTTGGAAGGAATTTTCGATTTTTTGGGGGTGGTCATGAATTAAGCTCCTTTTCGCTCTAGGACGCATAGTTTAGGAGATATGAGCAAAACAAGTTTTTCATATAAAAATTTAAATTTTTTCAGGATTTGGAAGGAATTTTCGTTTTTTTGGGGGTGGTCATGAATTAAGCTCCTTTTCGCTCTAGTACGCATAGTTTAGGAGATATGAGCAAAACAAGTTTTTCATATAAAAATTTTAATTTTTTTGGGATTTGGATGGAATTTTCGATTTTTTGAGGGTGGTCATGAATTAAGCTCCTTTTCGCTCTGGGACGCATAGTTTAAGAGATATGAGCAAAACAAGTTTTTCATATAAAAATTTTAATTTTTTTGGGATTTGGATGGAATTTTCAATTTTTTCTTTTCCTTTTCCTTTTCGCTCTAGGACGCATAGTTTAGGAGATATGAGCAAAACAAGTTTTTCATATAAAAATTAAAATTTTTTCAGGATTTGGAAGGAATTTTCGATTTTTGGGGGTGGTCATGAATTAAGGTCCTTTTCGCTCTAGGACGCATAGTTTAGGAGATATGAACAAAACAAGTTTTTCATATAAAAATTTCAATTTTTTCAGGTTTTGGATGGAATTTTCCATTTTTTGGGGGTGGTCATGAATTAAGCTCCTTTTCGCTCTAGGACGCATAGTTTAGGAGATATGAGCAAAACAAGTTTTTCATATAAAAATTTCAATTTTTTTGGGATTTGGATGGAATTTTCGATTTTTTGAGGGTGGTCATGAATTAAGCTCCTTTTCGCTCTAGGACGCATAGTTTAGGAGATATGAGCAAAACAAGTTTTTCATATAAAAATGTCAATTTTTCCATGATTTGGATGGAATTTTCAATTTTTTGGGGGTGGTCATGAATTAAGCTCCTTTTCGCTCTAGGACGCATAGTTTAGGAGATATGAGCAAAACAAGTTTTTCATATGAAAATTTCAATTTTTCCATGATTTGGATGGAATTTTCAATTTTTTGAGGGTGGTCATAAATTAAGCTCCTTTTCGCTCTAGGACGCATAGTTTAGGAGATATGAGCAAAACAAGTTTTTCATATAAAAATTTACAATTTTTCAGGATTTGGATGGAATTTTCGTTTTTTTGGGGGTGGTCATGAATTAAGCTCCTTTTCGCTCTAGGACGCATAGTTTAGGAGATATGAGCAAAACAAGTTTTTCATATAAAAATTTAAATTTTTTCGGGATTTGGAAGGAATTTTCGTTTTTTGGGGGTGGTCATGAATTAAGCTCCTTTTCGCTCTAGGACGCATAGTTTACGAGATATGAGCAAAACAAGTTTTTCATATAAAAATTTCAATTTTTTCAGGATTTGAAAGGAATTTTCGATTTTTTGAGGGTGGTCATGAATTAAGCTCCTTTTCGCTCTAGGACGCATAGTTTAGGAGATATGAGCAAAACAAGTTTTTCATATAAAAATTTTAATTTTTTTGGGATTTGGATGGAATTTTCGATTTTTTGAGGGTGGTCATGAATTAAGCTCCTTTTCGCTCTAGGACGCATAGTTTAGGAGATATGAGCAAAACAAGTTTTTCATATGAAAATTTTAATTTTTTTGGGATTTGGATGGAATTTTCGATTTTTTGAGGGTGGTCATGAATTAAGCTCCTTTTCGCTCTAGGACGCATAGTTTATGAGATATGAGCAAAACAAGTTTTTCATATAAAAATTTACAATTTTTCAGGATTTGGATGGAATTTTCGATTTTTTGAGGGTGGTCATGAATTAAGCTCCTTTTCGCTCTAGGACGCATAGTTTAGGAGATATGAGCAAAACAAGTTTTTCATATAAAAATTTTAATTTTTTTGGGATTTGGATGGAATTTTCAATTTTTTGAGGGTGGTCATGAATTAAGCTCCTTTTCGCTCTAGGACGCATAGTTTAGGAGATATGAGCAAAACAAGTTTTTCATATAAAAATTTTAATTTTTTTGGGATTTGGATGGAATTTTCGATTTTTTGGGGGTGGTCATGAATTAAGCTCCTTTTCGCTCTAGGACGCATAGTTTAGGAGATATGAGCAAAACAAGTTTTTCATATAAAAATTTTAATTTTTTTGGGATTTGGATGGAATTTTCGAATTTTTGGGGGTGGTCATGAATTAAGCTCCTTTTCGCTCTAGGACGCATAGTTTAGGAGATATGAGCAAAACAAGTTTTTCATATAAAAATTTTAATTTTTTTGGGATTTGGATGGAATTTTCGATTTTTTGGGGGTGGTCATGAATTAAGCTCCTTTTCGCTCTAGGACGCATAGTTTAGGAGATATGAGCAAAACAAGTTTTTCATATAAAAATTTTAATTTTTTTTGGGATTTGGATGGAATTTTCGATTTTTTGGGGGTGGTCATGAATTAAGCTTCTTTTCGCTCTAGGAAGCATAGTTTAGGAGATATGATCAAAACAAGTTTTTCATATAAAAATTTCAATTTTTTCAGGATTTGGAAGGAATTTTCGATTTTTTGGGGGTGGTCATGAATTAAGCTCCTTTTCGCTCTAGGACGCATAGTTTAGGAGATATGAGCAAAACAAGTTTTTCATATAAAAATTTAAATTTTTTCAGGATTTGGAAGGAATTTTCGTTTTTTTGGGGGTGGTCATGAATTAAGCTCCTTTTCGCTCTAGGACGCATAGTTTAGGAGATATGAGCAAAACAAGTTTTTCATATAAAAATTTTAATTTTTTTGGGATTTGGATGGAATTTTCGATTTTTTGAGGGTGGTCATGAATTAAGCTCCTTTTCGCTCTAGGACGCATAGTTTAGGAGATATGAGCAAAACAAGTTTTTCATATAAAAATTTTAATTTTTTTGGGATTTGGATGGAATTTTCAATTTTTTCTTTTCCTTTTCCTTTTCGCTCTAGGACGCATAGTTTAGGAGATATGAGCAAAACAAGTTTTTCATATAAAAATTTAAATTTTTCAGGATTTGGATGGAATTTTCGATTTTTTGAGGGTGGTCATGAATTAAGCTCCCTTTCGCTCTAGGACGCATAGTTTAGGAGATATGAGCAAAACAAGTTTTTCATATAAAAATTTAAATTTTTCCATGATTTGGATGAAATTTTCAATTTTTTGGGGGTGGTCATGAATTAAGCTCCTTTTCGCTCTAGGACGCATAGTTTAGGAGATATGAGCAAAACAAGTTTTTCATATAAAAATTAAAATTTTTTCAGGATTTGGAAGGAATTTTCGATTTTTGGGGGTGGTCATGAATTAAGGTCCTTTTCGCTCTAGGACGCATAGTTTAGGAGATATGAGCAAAACAAGTTTTTCATATAAAAATTTCAATTTTTTCAGGTTTTGGATGGAATTTTCCATTTTTTGGGGGTGGTCATGAATTAAGCTCCTTTTCGCTCTAGGACGCATAGTTTAGGAGATATGAGCAAAACAAGTTTTTCATATAAAAATTTCAATTTTTTCAGGATTTGAAAGGAATTTTCGATTTTTTGAGGGTGGTCATGAATTAAGCTCCTTTTCGCTCTAGGACGCATAGTTTAGGAGATATGAGCAAAACAAGTTTTTCATATAAAAATTTTAATTTTTTTGGGATTTGGATGGAATTTTCGATTTTTTGAGGGTGGTCATGAATTAAGCTCCTTTTCGCTCTAGGACGCATAGTTTAGGAGATATGAGCAAAACAAGTTTTTCATATGAAAATTTTAATTTTTTTGGGATTTGGATGGAATTTTCGATTTTTTGGGGGTGGTCATGAATTAAGCTCCTTTTCGCTCTAGGACGCATAGTTTAGGAGATATGAGCAAAACAAGTTTTTCATATAAAAATTTTAATTTTTTTGGGATTTGGATGGAATTTTCGATTTTTTGAGGGTGGTCATGAATTAAGCTCCTTTTCGCTCTAGGACGCATAGTTTATGAGATATGAGCAAAACAAGTTTTTCATATAAAAATTTACAATTTTTCAGGATTTGGATGGAATTTTCGATTTTTTGAGGGTGGTCATGAATTAAGCTCCTTTTCGCTCTAGGACGCATAGTTTAGGAGATATGAGCAAAACAAGTTTTTCATATAAAAATTTTAATTTTTTTGGGATTTGGATGGAATTTTCAATTTTTTGAGGGTGGTCATGAATTAAGCTCCTTTTCGCTCTAGGACGCATAGTTTAGGAGATATGAGCAAAACAAGTTTTTCATATAAAAATTTTAATTTTTTTGGGATTTGGATGGAATTTTCGATTTTTTGGGGGTGGTCATGAATTAAGCTCCTTTTCGCTCTAGGACGCATAGTTTAGGAGATATGAGCAAAACAAGTTTTTCATATAAAAATTAAAATTTTTTCAGGATCTGGAAGGAATTTTCGTTTTTTTGGGGGTGGTCATGAATTAAGCTCCTTTTCGCTCTAGGACGCATAGTTTAGGAGATATGAGCAAAACAAGTTTTTCATATAAAAATTTTAATTTTTTTGGGATTTGGATGGAATTTTCGATTTTTTGAGGGTAGTCATGAATTAAGCTCCTTTTCGCTCTAGGACGCATAGTTTAGGAGATATGAGCAAAACAAGTTTTTCATATAACAATTTTAATTTTTTTGGGATTTGGATGAAATTTTCAATTTTTTGGGGGTGGTCATGAATTAAGCTCCTTTTCGCTCTAGGACGCATAGTTTAGGAGATATGAGCAAAACAAGTTTTTCATATAAAAATTAAAATTTTTTCAGGATTTGGAAGAAATTTTCGATTTTTGGGGGTGGTCATGAATTAAGGTCCTTTTCGCTCTAGGACGCATAGTTTAGGAGATATGAGCAAAACAAGTTTTTCATATAAAAATTTCAATTTTTTCAGGTTTTGGATGGAATTTTCCATTTTTTGGGGGTGGTCATGAATTAAGCTCTTTTTCGCTCTAGGACGCATAGTTTAGGAGATATGAGCAAAACAAGTTTTTCATATAAAAATTTCAATTTTTTTGGGATTTGGATGGAATTTTCGATTTTTTGAGGGTGGTCATGAATTAAGCTCCTTTTCGCTCTAGGACGCATAGTTTAGGAGATATGAGCAAAACAAGTTTTTCATATAAAAATGTCAATTTTTCCATGATTTGGATGGAATTTTCAATTTTTTGAGGGTGGTCATAAATTAAGCTCCTTTTCGCTCTAGGACGCATAGTTTAGGAGATATGAGCAAAACAAGTTTTTCATATAAAAATTTACAATTTTTCAGGATTTGGATGGAATTTTCGTTTTTTTGGGGGTGGTCATGAATTAAGCTCCTTTTCGCTCTAGGACGCATAGTTTAGGAGATATGAGCAAAACAAGTTTTTCATATAAAAATTTAAATTTTTTCAGGATTTGGAAGGAATTATCGATTTTTTGGGGGTGGTCATGAATTAAGCTCCTTTTCGCTCTAGGACGCATAGTTTAGGAGATATGAGCAAAACAAGTTTTTCATATAAAAATTTAAATTTTTTCAGGATTTGGAAGGAATTTTCGATTTTTTGGGGGTGGTCATGAATTAAGCTCCTTTTCGCTCTAGGACGCATAGTTTAGGAGATATGAGCAAAACAAGTTTTTCATATAAAAATTTAAATTTTTTCAGGATTTGGAAGGAATTTTCGTTTTTTTGGTGGTGGTCATGAATTAAGCTCCTTTTCGCTCTAGGACGCATAGTTTAGGAGATATGAGCAAAACAAGTTTTTCATATAAAAATTTCAATTTTTTCAGGATTTGAAAGGAATTTTCGATTTTTTGAGGGTGGTCATGAATTAAGCTCCCTTTCGCTCTAGGACGCATAGTTTAGGAGATATGAGCAAAACAAGTTTTTCATATAAAAATTTTAATTTTTTTGGGATTTGGATGAAATTTTCGATTTTTTGAGGGTGGTCATGAATTAAGCTCCTTTTCGCTCCAGGACGCATAGTTTAGGAGATATGAGCAAAACAAGTTTTTCATATGAAAATTTTAATTTTTTTGGGATTTGGATGGAATTTTCGATTTTTTGGGGGTGGTCATGAATTAAGCTCCTTTTCGCTCTAGGACGCATAGTTTAGGAGATATGAGCAAAACAAGTTTTTCATATGAAAATTTTAATTTTTTTGGGATTTGGATGGAATTTTCGATTTTTTGAGGGTGGTCATGAATTAAGCTCCTTTTCGCTCTAGGACGCATAGTTTATGAGATATGAGCAAAACAAGTTTTTCATATAAAAATTTACAATTTTTCAGGATTTGGATGGAATTTTCAATTTTTTGAGGGTGGTCATGAATTAAGCTCCTTTTCGCTCTAGGACGCATAGTTTAGGAGATATGAGCAAAACAAGTTTTTCATATAAAAATTTTTATTTTTTTTGGGATTTGGATGGAATTTTCAATTTTTTGAGGGTGGTCATGAATTAAGCTCCTTTTCGCTCTAGGACGCATAGTTTAGGAGATATGAGCAAAACAAGTTTTTCATAAAAAAATTTTAATTTTTTTGGGATTTGGATGGAATTTTCGATTTTTTGGGGGTGGTCATGAATTAAGCTCCTTTTCGCTCTAGGACGCATAGTTTAGGAGATATGAGCAAAACAAGTTTTTCATATAAAAATTTTAATTTTTTTGGGATTTGGATGGAATTTTCGATTTTTTGGGGGTGGTCATGAATTAAGCTCCTTTTCGCTCTAGGACGCATAGTTTAGGAGATATGAGCAAAACAAGTTTTTCATATAAAAATTTAAATTTTTTCAGGATTTGGAAGGAATTTTCGTTTTTTTGGTGGTGGTCATGAATTAAGCTCCTTTTCGCTCTAGGACGCATAGTTTAGGAGATATGAGCAAAACAAGTTTTTCATATAAAAATTTCAATTTTTTCAGGATTTGAAAGGAATTTTCGATTTTTTGAGGGTGGTCATGAATTAAGCTCCCTTTCGCTCTAGGACGCATAGTTTAGGAGATATGAGCAAAACAAGTTTTTCATATAAAAATTTTAATTTTTTTGGGATTTGGATGAAATTTTCGATTTTTTGAGGGTGGTCATGAATTAAGCTCCTTTTCGCTCCAGGACGCATAGTTTAGGAGATATGAGCAAAACAAGTTTTTCATATGAAAATTTTAATTTTTTTGGGATTTGGATGGAATTTTCGATTTTTTGGGGGTGGTCATGAATTAAGCTCCTTTTCGCTCTAGGACGCATAGTTTAGGAGATATGAGCAAAACAAGTTTTTCATATGAAAATTTTAATTTTTTTGGGATTTGGATGGAATTTTCGATTTTTTGAGGGTGGTCATGAATTAAGCTCCTTTTCGCTCTAGGACGCATAGTTTATGAGATATGAGCAAAACAAGTTTTTCATATAAAAATTTACAATTTTTCAGGATTTGGATGGAATTTTCAATTTTTTGAGGGTGGTCATGAATTAAGCTCCTTTTCGCTCTAGGACGCATAGTTTAGGAGATATGAGCAAAACAAGTTTTTCATATAAAAATTTTAATTTTTTTGGGATTTGGATGGAATTTTCGATTTTTTGGGGGTGGTCATGAATTAAGCTCCTTTTCGCTCTAGGGCGCATAGTTTAGGAGATATGAGCAAAACAAGTTTTTCATATAAAAATTTTAATTTTTTTGGGATTTGGATGGAATTTTCGATTTTTTGGGGGTGGTCATGAATTAAGCTTCTTTTCGCTCTAGGAAGCATAGTTTAGGAGATATGATCAAAACAAGTTTTTCATATAAAAATTTCAATTTTTTCAGGATTTGGAAGGAATTTTCGATTTTTTGGGGGTGGTCATGAATTAAGCTCCTTTTCGCTCTAGGACGCATAGTTTAGGAGATATGAGCAAAACAAGTTTTTCATATAAAAATTAAAATTTTTTCAGGATTTGGAAGAAATTTTCGATTTTTGGGGGTGGTCATGAATTAAGGTCCTTTTCGCTCTAGGACGCATAGTTTAGGAGATATGAGCAAAACAAGTTTTTCATATAAAAATTTCAATTTTTTCAGGTTTTGGATGGAATTTTCCATTTTTTGGGGGTGGTCATGAATTAAGCTCCTTTTCGCTCTAGGACGCATAGTTTAGGAGATATGAGCAAAACAAGTTTTTCATATAAAAATTTTAATTTTTTTGGGATTTGGATGGAATTTTCAATTTTTTGAGGGTGGTCATGAATTAAGCTCCTTTTCGCTCTAGGACGCATAGTTTAGGAGATATGAGCAAAACAAGTTTTTCATATAAAAATTTAAATTTTTCAGGATTTGGATGGAATTTTCGATTTTTTGAGGGTGGTCATGAATTAAGCTCCCTTTCGCTCTAGGACGCATAGTTTAGGAGATATGAGCAAAACAAGTTTTTCATATAAAAATTTCAATTTTTCAGGATTTGGATGGAATTTTCGATTTTTTGAGGGTGGTCATGAATTAAGCTCCCTTTCGCTCTAGGACGCATAGTTTAGGAGATATGAGCAAAACAAGTTTTTCATATAAAAATTAAAATTTTTTCAGGATTTGGAAGGAATTTTCGATTTTTGGGGGTGGTCATGAATTAAGGTCCTTTTCGCTCTGGACGCATAGTTTAGGAGATATGAGCAAAACAAGTTTTTCATATAAAAATTTTAATTTTTTTGGGATTTGGATGGAATTTTCGATTTTTTGGGGGTGGTCATGAATTAAGCTTCTTTTCGCTCTAGGAAGCATAGTTTAGGAGATATGATCAAAACAAGTTTTTCATATAAAAATTTCAATTTTTTCAGGATTTGGAAGGAATTTTCGATTTTTTTCGGGTGGTCATGAATTAAGCTCCTTTTCGCTCTAGGACGCATAGTTTAGGAGATATGAGCAAAACAAGTTTTTCATATAAAAATTTCAATTTTTTCAGGATTTGAAAGGAATTTTCGATTTTTTGAGGGTGGTCATGAATTAAGCTCCCTTTCGCTCTAGGACGCATAGTTTAGGAGATATGAGCAAAACAAGTTTTTCATATAAAAATTTTAATTTTTTTGGGATTTGGATGGAATTTTCGATTTTTTGGGGGTGGTCATGAATTAAGCTCCTTTTCGCTCTAGGACGCATAGTTTAGGAGATATGAGCAAAACAAGTTTTTCATATAAAAATTTTAATTTTTTTGGGATTTGGATGGAATTTTCGATTTTTTGAGGGTGGTCATGAATTAAGCTCCTTTTCGCTCTAGGACGCATAGTTTATGAGATATGAGCAAAACAAGTTTTTCATATAAAAATTTACAATTTTTCAGGATTTGGATGGAATTTTCGATTTTTTGAGGGTGGTCATGAATTAAGCTCCTTTTCGCTCTAGGACGCATAGTTTAGGAGATATGAGCAAAACAAGTTTTTCATATAAAAATTTTAATTTTTTTGGGATTTGGATGGAATTTTCAATTTTTTGAGGGTGGTCATGAATTAAGCTCCTTTTCGCTCTAGGACGCATAGTTTAGGAGATATGAGCAAAACAAGTTTTTCATATAAAAATTTTAATTTTTTTGGGATTTGGATGGAATTTTCGATTTTTTGGGGGTGGTCATGAATTAAGCTCCTTTTCGCTCTAGGACGCATAGTTTAGGAGATATGAGCAAAACAAGTTTTTCATATAAAAATTTAAATTTTTTTGGGATTTGGATGGAATTTTCGATTTTTTGGGGGTGGTCATGAATTAAGCTCCTTTTCGCTCTAGGACGCATAGTTTAGGAGATATGAGCAAAACAAGTTTTTCATATAAAAATTTCAATTTTTTCAGGATTTGGATGGAATTTTCGATTTTTTGGGAGTGGTCATGAATTAAGCTCCTTTTCGCTCTAGGCCGCATAGTTTAGGAGATATGAGCAAAACAAGTTTTTCATATAAAAATGTAAATTTTTTCAGGATTTGGATGGAATTTTCGATTTTTTGGGGGTGGTCATGAATTAAGCTCCTTTTCGCTCTAGGACGCATAGTTTAGGAGATATGAGCAAAACAAGTTTTTCATATAAAAATTTCAATTTTTTCAGGATTTGGATGGAATTTTCGATTTTTTGGGAGTGGTCATGAATTAAGCTCCTTTTCGCTCTAGGCCGCATAGTTTAGGAGATATGAGCAAAACAAGTTTTTCATATAAAAATGTAAATTTTTTCAGGATTTGGAAGGAATTTTCGATTTTTTGGGGGTGGTCATGAATTAAGCTCCTTTTCGCTCTAAGACGCATAGTTTAGGAGATATGAGCAAAACAAGTTTTTCATATAAAAATTTAAATTTTTCAGGATTTGGATGGAATTTTCGATTTTTTGAGGGTGGTCATGAATTAAGCTCCCTTTCGCTCTAGGACGCATAGTTTAGGAGATATGAGCAAAACAAGTTTTTCATATAAAAATTTCAATTTTTCAGGATTTGGATGGAATTTTCGATTTTTTGAGGGTGGTCATGAATTAAGCTCCCTTTCGCTCTAGGACGCATAGTTTAGGAGATATGAGCAAAACAAGTTTTTCATATAAAAATTAAAATTTTTTCAGGATTTGGAAGGAATTTTCGATTTTTGGGGGTGGTCATGAATTAAGGTCCTTTTCGCTCTGGACGCATAGTTTAGGAGATATGAGCAAAACAAGTTTTTCATATAAAAATTTTAATTTTTTTGGGATTTGGATGGAATTTTCGATTTTTTGGGGGTGGTCATGAATTAAGCTTCTTTTCGCTCTAGGAAGCATAGTTTAGGAGATATGATCAAAACAAGTTTTTCATATAAAAATTTCAATTTTTTCAGGATTTGGAAGGAATTTTCGATTTTTTGGGGGTGGTCATGAATTAAGCTCCTTTTCGCTCTAGGACGCATAGTTTAGGAGATATGAGCAAAACAAGTTTTTCATATAAAAATTTCAATTTTTTCAGGATTTGAAAGGAATTTTCGATTTTTTGAGGGTGGTCATGAATTAAGCTCCCTTTCGCTCTAGGACGCATAGTTTAGGAGATATGAGCAAAACAAGTTTTTCATATAAAAATTTTAATTTTTTTGGGATTTGGATGGAATTTTCGATTTTTTGGGGGTGGTCATGAATTAAGCTCCTTTTCGCTCTAGGACGCATAGTTTAGGAGATATGAGCAAAACAAGTTTTTCATATAAAAATTTTAATTTTTTTGGGATTTGGATGGAATTTTCGATTTTTTGAGGGTGGTCATGAATTAAGCTCCTTTTCGCTCTAGGACGCATAGTTTATGAGATATGAGCAAAACAAGTTTTTCATATAAAAATTTACAATTTTTCAGGATTTGGATGGAATTTTCGATTTTTTGAGGGTGGTCATGAATTAAGCTCCTTTTCGCTCTAGGACGCATAGTTTAGGAGATATGAGCAAAACAAGTTTTTCATATAAAAATTTTAATTTTTTTGGGATTTGGATGGAATTTTCAATTTTTTGAGGGTGGTCATGAATTAAGCTCCTTTTCGCTCTAGGACGCATAGTTTAGGAGATATGAGCAAAACAAGTTTTTCATATAAAAATTTTAATTTTTTTGGGATTTGGATGGAATTTTCGATTTTTTGGGGGTGGTCATGAATTAAGCTCCTTTTCGCTCTAGGACGCATAGTTTAGGAGATATGAGCAAAACAAGTTTTTCATATAAAAATTTAAATTTTTTTGGGATTTGGATGGAATTTTCGATTTTTTGGGGGTGGTCATGAATTAAGCTCCTTTTCGCTCTAGGACGCATAGTTTAGGAGATATGAGCAAAACAAGTTTTTCATATAAAAATTTTAATTTTTTTGGGATTTGGATGGAATTTTCGATTTTTTGGGGGTGGTCATGAATTAAGCTCCTTTTCGCTCTAGGGCGCATAGTTTAGGAGATATGAGCAAAACAAGTTTTTCATATAAAAATTTTAATTTTTTTGGGATTTGGATGGAATTTTCGATTTTTTGGGGGTGTTCATGAATTAAGCTTCTTTTCGCTCTAGGAAGCATAGTTTAGGAGATATGATCAAAACAAGTTTTTCATATAAAAATTTCAATTTTTTCAGGATTTGGAAGGAATTTTCGATTTTTTGGGGGTGGTCATGAATTAAGCTCCTTTTCGCTCTAGGACGCATAGTTTAGGAGATATGAGCAAAACAAGTTTTTCATATAAAAATTTAAATTTTTTCAGGATTTGGAAGGAATTTTCGTTTTTTTGGGGGTGGTCATGAATTAAGCTCCTTTTCGCTCTAGGACGCATAGTTTAGGAGATATGAGCAAAACAAGTTTTTCATATAAAAATTTTAATTTTTTTGGGATTTGGATGGAATTTTCGATTTTTTGAGGGTGGTCATGAATTAAGCTCCTTTTCGCTCTAGGACGCATAGTTTAGGAGATATGAGCAAAACAAGTTTTTCATATAAAAATTTTAATTTTTTTGGGATTTGGATGGAATTTTCAATTTTTTGAGGGTGGTCATGAATTAAGCTCCTTTTCGCTCTAGGACGCATAGTTTAGGAGATATGAGCAAAACAAGTTTTTCATATAAAAATTTAAATTTTTCAGGATTTGGATGGAATTTTCGATTTTTTGAGGGTGGTCATGAATTAAGCTCCCTTTCGCTCTAGGACGCATAGTTTAGGAGATATGAGCAAAACAAGTTTTTCATATAAAAATTTCAATTTTTCAGGATTTGGATGGAATTTTCGATTTTTTGAGGGTGGTCATGAATTAAGCTCCCTTTCGCTCTAGGACGCATAGTTTAGGAGATATGAGCAAAACAAGTTTTTCATATAAAAATTAAAATTTTTTCAGGATTTGGAAGGAATTTTCGACTTTTGGGGGTGGTCATGAATTAAGGTCCTTTTCGCTCTGGACGCATAGTTTAGGAGATATGAGCAAAACAAGTTTTTCATATAAAAATTTTAATTTTTTTGGGATTTGGATGGAATTTTCGATTTTTTGGGGGTGGTCATGAATTAAGCTTCTTTTCGCTCTAGGAAGCATAGTTTAGGAGATATGATCAAAACAAGTTTTTCATATAAAAATTTCAATTTTTTCAGGATTTGGAAGGAATTTTCGATTTTTTGGGGGTGGTCATGAATTAAGCTCCTTTTCGCTCTAGGACGCATAGTTTAGGAGATATGAGCAAAACAAGTTTTTCATATAAAAATTTAAATTTTTTCAGGATTTGGAAGGAATTTTCGTTTTTTTGGGGGTGGTCATGAATTAAGCTCCTTTTCGCTCTAGGACGCATAGTTTAGGAGATATGAGCAAAACAAGTTTTTCATATAAAAATTTTAATTTTTTTTGGGATTTGGATGGAATTTTCGATTTTTTGAGGGTGGTCATGAATTAAGCTCCTTTTCGCTCTAGGACGCATAGTTTAGGAGATATGAGCAAAACAAGTTTTTCATATAAAAATTTTAATTTTTTTGGGATTTGGATGGAATTTTCAATTTTTTGAGGGTGGTCATGAATTAAGCTCCTTTTCGCTCTAGGACGCATAGTTTAGGAGATATGAGCAAAACCAGTTTTTCATATAAAAATTTAAATTTTTCAGGATTTGGATGGAATTTTCGATTTTTTGAGGGTGGTCATGAATTAAGCTCCTTTTCGCTCTAGGACGCATAGTTTAGGAGATATGAGCAAAACAAGTTTTTCATATAAAAATTTAAATTTTTCAGGATTTGGATGGAATTTTCGATTTTTTGAGGGTGGTCATGAATTAAGCTCCCTTTCGCTCTAGGACGCATAGTTTAGGAGATATGAGCAAAACAAGTTTTTCATATAAAAATTAAAATTTTTTCAGGATTTGGAAGGAATTTTCGATTTTTGGGGGTGGTCATGAATTAAGGTCCTTTTCGCTCTGGACGCATAGTTTAGGAGATATGAGCAAAACAAGTTTTTCATATAAAAATTTCAATTTTTTCAGGTTTTGGATGGAATTTTCCATTTTTTGGGGGTGGTCATGAATTAAGCTCCTTTTCGCTCTAGGACGCATAGTTTAGGAGATATGAGCAAAACAAGTTTTTCATATAAAAATTTCAATTTTTTCAGGATTTGAAAGGAATTTTCGATTTTTTGAGGGTGGTCATGAATTAAGCTCCTTTTCGCTCTAGGACGCATAGTTTAGGAGATATGAGCAAAACAAGTTTTTCATATAAAAATTTTAATTTTTTTGGGATTTGGATGGAATTTTCGATTTTTTGGGGGTGGTCATGAATTAAGCTCCTTTTCGCTCTAGGACGCATAGTTTAGGAGATATGAGCAAAACAAGTTTTTCATATAAAAATTTTAATTTTTTTGGGATTTGGATGGAATTTTCGATTTTTTGAGGGTGGTCATGAATTAAGCTCCTTTTCGCTCTAGGACGCATAGTTTAGGAGATATGAGCAAAACAAGTTTTTCATATGAAAATTTTAATTTTTTTGGGATTTGGATGGAATTTTCGATTTTTTGGGGGTGGTCATGAATTAAGCTCCTTTTCGCTCTAGGACGCATAGTTTAGGAGATATGAGCAAAACAAGTTTTTCATATAAAAATTTTAATTTTTTTGGGATTTGGATGGAATTTTCGATTTTTTGAGGGTGGTCATGAATTAAGCTCCTTTTCGCTCTATGACGCATAGTTTATGAGATATGAGCAAAACAAGTTTTTCATATAAAAATTTACAATTTTTCAGGATTTGGATGGAATTTTCGATTTTTTGAGGGTGGTCATGAATTAAGCTCCTTTTCGCTCTAGGACGCATAGTTTAGGAGATATGAGCAAAACAAGTTTTTCATATAAAAATTTTAATTTTTTTGGGATTTGGATGGAATTTTCAATTTTTTGAGGGTGGTCATGAATTAAGCTCCTTTTCGCTCTAGGACGCATAGTTTAGGAGATATGAGCAAAACAAGTTTTTCATATAAAAATTTTAATTTTTTTGGGATTTGGATGGAATTTTCGATTTTTTGGGGGCGGTCATGAATTAAGCTCCTTTTCGCTCTAGGACGCATAGTTTAGGAGATATGAGCAAAACAAGTTTTTCATATAAAAATTTAAATTTTTTCAGGATCTGGAAGGAATTTTCGTTTTTTTGGGGGTGGTCATGAATTAAGCTCCTTTTCGCTCTAGGACGCATAGTTTAGGAGATATGAGCAAAACAAGTTTTTCATATAAAAATTTTAATTTTTTTGGGATTTGGATGGAATTTTCGATTTTTTGAGGGTGGTCATGAATTAAGCTCCTTTTCGCTCTAGGACGCATAGTTTAGGAGATATGAGCAAAACAAGTTTTTCATATGAAAATTTCAATTTTTCCATGATTTGGATGGAATTTTCAATTTTTTGAGGGTGGTCATAAATTAAGCTCCTTTTCGCTCTAGGACGCATAGTTTAGGAGATATGAGCAAAACAAGTTTTTCATATAAAAATTTACAATTTTTCAGGATTTGGATGGAATTTTCGTTTTTTTGGGGGTGGTCATGAATTAAGCTCCTTTTCGCTCTAGGACGCATAGTTTAGGAGATATGACCAAAACACGTTTTTCATATAAAAATTTAAATTTTTTCAGGATTTGGAAGGAATTTTCGATTTTTTGGGGGTGGTCATGAATTAAGCTCCTTTTCGCTCTAGGACGCATAGTTTAGGAGATATGAGCAAAACAAGTTTTTCATATAAAAATTTAAATTTTTTCAGGATTTGGAAGGAATTTTCGATTTTTTGGGGGTGGTCATGAATTAAGCTCCTTTTCGCTCTAGGACGCATAGTTTAGGAGATATGAGCAAAACAAGTTTTTCATATAAAAATTTAAATTTTTTCAGGATTTGGAAGGAATTTTCGTTTTTTTGGGGGTGGTCATGAATTAAGCTCCTTTTCGCTCTAGGACGCATAGTTTAGGAGATATGAGCAAAACAAGTTTTTCATATAAAAATTTCAATTTTTTCAGGATTTGAAAGGAATTTTCGATTTTTTGAGGGTGGTCATGAATTAAGCTCCTTTTCGCTCTAGGACGCATAGTTTAGGAGATATGAGCAAAACAAGTTTTTCATATAAAAATTTTATTTTTTTTGGGATTTGGATGGAATTTTCGATTTTTTGGGGGTGGTCATGAATTAAGCTCCTTTTCGCTCTAGGACGCATAGTTTAGGAGATATGAGCAAAACAAGTTTTTCATATAAAAATTTTAATTTTTTTGGGATTTGGATGGAATTTTCGATTTTTTGGGGGTGGTCATGAATTAAGCTCCTTTTCGCTCTAGGACGCATAGTTTAGGAGATATGAGCAAAACAAGTTTTTCATATAAAAATTTTAATTTTTTTGGGATTTGGATGGAATTTTCGATTTTTTGGGGGTGGTCATGAATTAAGCTTCTTTTCGCTCTAGGAAGCATAGTTTAGGAGATATGAGCAAAACAAGTTTTTCATATAAAAATTTCAATTTTTTCAGGATTTGGAAGGAATTTTCGATTTTTTGGGGGTGGTCATGAATTAAGCTCCTTTTCGCTCTAGGACGCATAGTTTAGGAGATATGAGCAAAACAAGTTTTTCATATAAAAATTTAAATTTTTTCAGGATTTGGAAGGAATTTTCGTTTTTTTGGGGGTGGTCATGAATTAAGCTCCTTTTCGCTCTAGGACGCATAGTTTAGGAGATATGAGCAAAACAAGTTTTTCATATAAAAATTTTAATTTTTTTGGGATTTGGATGGAATTTTCGATTTTTTGAGGGTGGTCATGAATTAAGCTCCTTTTCGCTCTAGGACGCATAGTTTAGGAGATATGAGCAAAACAAGTTTTTCATATAAAAATTTTAATTTTTTTGGGATTTGGATGGAATTTTCAATTTTTTGAGGGTGGTCATGAATTAAGCTCCTTTTCGCTCTAGGACGCATAGTTTAGGAGATATGAGCAAAACAAGTTTTTCATATAAAAATTTAAATTTTTCAGGATTTGGATGGAATTTTCGATTTTTTGAGGGTGGTCATGAATTAAGCTCCCTTTCGCTCTAGGACGCATAGTTTAGGAGATATGAGCAAAACAAGTTTTTCATATAAAAATTTCAATTTTTCCATGATTTGGATGAAATTTTCAATTTTTTGGGGGTGGTCATGAATTAAGCTCCTTTTCGCTCTAGGACGCATAGTTTAGGAGATATGAGCAAAACAAGTTTTACATATAAAAATTAAAATTTTTTCAGGATTTGGAAGGAATTTTCGATTTTTGGGGGTGGTCATGAATTAAGGTCCTTTTCGCTCTAGGACGCATAGTTTAGGAGATATGAGCAAAACAAGTTTTTCATATAAAAATTTCAATTTTTTCAGGTTTTGGATGGAATTTTCCATTTTTTGGGGGTGGTCATGAATTAAGCTCCTTTTCGCTCTAGGACGCATAGTTTAGGAGATATGAGCAAAACAAGTTTTTCATATAAAAATTTCAATTTTTTCAGGATTTGAAAGGAATTTTCGATTTTTTGAGGGTGGTCATGAATTAAGCTCCTTTTCGCTCTAGGACGCATAGTTTAGGAGATATGAGCAAAACAAGTTTTTCATATAAAAATTTTAATTTTTTTGGGATTTGGATGGAATTTTCGATTTTTTGGGGGTGGTCATGAATTAAGCTCCTTTTCGCTCTAGGACGCATAGTTTAGGAGATATGAGAAAAACAAGTTTTTCATATAAAAATTTTAATTTTTTTGGGATTTGGATGGAATTTTCGATTTTTTGAGGGTGGTCATGAATTAAGCTCCTTTTCGCTCTAGGACGCATAGTTTAGGAGATATGAGCAAAACAAGTTTTTCATATGAAAATTTTAATTTTTTTGGGATTTGGATGGAATTTTCGATTTTTTGGGGGTGGTCATGAATTAAGCTCCTTTTCGCTCTAGGACGCATAGTTTAGGAGATATGAGCATAACAAGTTTTTCATATAAAAATTTTAATTTTTTTGGGATTTGGATGGAATTTTCGATTTTTTGAGGGTGGTCATGAATTAAGCTCCTTTTCGCTCTAGGACGCATAGTTTATGAGATATGAGCAAAACAAGTTTTTCATATAAAAATTTTAATTTTTTTGGGATTTGGATGGAATTTTCGATTTTTTGGGGGTGGTCATGAATTAAGCTCCTTTTCGCTCTAGGACGCATAGTTTAGGAGATATGAGCAAAACAAGTTTTTCATATAAAAATTTAAATTTTTTCAGGATCTGGAAGGATTTTCGTTTTTTCGGGGGTGGTCATGAATTAAGCTCCTTTTCGCTCTAGGACGCATAGTTTAGGAGATATGAGCAAAACAAGTTTTTCATATAAAAATTTTAATTTTTTTGGGATTTGGATGGAATTTTCGATTTTTTGAGGGTGGTCATGAATTAAGCTCCTTTTCGCTCTAGGACGCATAGTTTAGGAGATATGAGCAAAACAAGTTTTTCATATAAAAATTTTAATTTTTTTGGGATTTGGATGGAATTTTCAATTTTTTGAGGGTGGTCATGAATTAAGCTCCTTTTCGCTCTAGGACGCATAGTTTAGGAGATATGAGCAAAACAAGATTTTCATATAAAAATTTAAATTTTTCAGGATTCGGATGGAATTTTCGATTTTTTGAGGGTGGTCATGAATTAAGCTCCCTTTCGCTCTAGGACGCATAGTTTAGGAGATATGAGCAAAACAAGTTTTTCATATAAAAATTTCAATTTTTCCATGATTTGGATGAAATTTTCAATTTTTTGGGGGTGGTCATGAATTAAGCTCCTTTTCGCTCTAGGACGCATAGTTTAGGAGATATGAGCAAAACAAGTTTTTCATATAAAAATTAAAATTTTTTCAGGATTTGGAAGGAATTTTCGATTTTTGGGGGTGGTCATGAATTAAGGTCCTTTTCGCTCTAGGACGCATAGTTTAGGAGATATGAGCAAAACAAATTTTTCATATAAAAATTTCAATTTTTTCAGGTTTTGGATGGAATTTTCCATTTTTTGGGGGTGGTCATGAATTAAGCTCCTTTTCGCTCTAGGACGCATAGTTTAGGAGATATGAGCAAAACAAGTTTTTCATATAAAAATTTCAATTTTTTTGGGATTTGGATGGAATTTTCGATTTTTTGAGGGTGGTCATGAATTAAGCTCCTTTTCGCTCTAGGACGCATAGTTTAGGAGATATGAGCAAAACAAGTTTTTCATATAAAAATGTAAATTTTTCCATGATTTGGATGGAATTTTCAATTTTTTGGGGGTGGTCATGAATTAAGCTCCTTTTCGCTCTAGGACGCATAGTTTAGGAGATATGAGCAAAACAAGTTTTTCATATGAAAATTTCAATTTTTCCATGATTTGGATGGAATTTTCAATTTTTTGAGGGTGGTCATAAATTAAGCTCCTTTTCGCTCTAGGACGCATAGTTTAGGAGATATGAGCAAAACAAGTTTTTCATATAAAAATTTACAATTTTTCAGGATTTGGATGGAATTTTCGTTTTTTTGGGGATGGTCATGAATTAAGCTCCTTTTCGCTCTAGGACGCATAGTTTAGGAGATATGAGCAAAACAAGTTTTTCATATAAAAATTTAAATTTTTTCAGGATTTGGAAGGAATTTTCGATTTTTTGGGGGTGGTCATGAATTAAGCTCCTTTTCGCTCTAGGACGCATAGTTTAGGAGATATGAGCAAAACAAGTTTTTCATATAAAAATTTAAATTTTTTCAGGATTTGGAAGGAATTTTCGTTTTTTTGGGGGTGGTCATGAATTAAGCTCCTTTTCGCTCTAGGACGCATAGTTTATGAGATATGAGCAAAACAAGTTTTTCATATAAAAATTTACAATTTTTCAGGATTTGGATGGAATTTTCGATTTTTTGAGGGTGGTCATGAATTAAGCTCCTTTTCGCTCTAGGACGCATAGTTTAGGAGATATGAGCAAAACAAGTTTTTCATATAAAAATTTTAATTTTTTTGGGATTTGGATGGAATTTTCGATTTTTTGGGGGTGGTCATGAATTAAGCTCCTTTTCGCTCTAGGACGCATAGTTTAGGAGATATGAGCAAAACAAGTTTTTCATATAAAAATTTTAATTTTTTTGGGATTTGGATGGAATTTTCGATTTTTTGGGAGTGGTCATGAATTAAGCTCCTTTTCGCTCTAGGACGCATAGTTTAGGAGATATGAGCAAAACAAGTTTTTCATATAAAAATTTTAATTTTTTTGGGATTTGGATGGAATTTTCGATTTTTTGGGGGTGGTCATGAATTAAGCTTCTTTTCGCTCTAGGAAGCATAGTTTAGGAGATATGATCAAAACAAGTTTTTCATATAAAAATTTCAATTTTTTCAGGATTTGGAAGGAATTTTCGATTTTTTGGGGGTGGTCATGAATTAAGCTCCTTTTCGCTCTAGGACGCATAGTTTAGGAGATATGAGCAAAACAAGTTTTTCATATAAAAATGTAAATTTTTTCAGGATTTGGAAGGAATTTTCGTTTTTTTGGGGGTGGTCATGAATTAAGCTCCTTTTCGCTCTAGGACGCATAGTTTAGGAGATATGAGCAAAACAAGTTTTTCATATAAAAATTTTAATTTTTTTGGGATTTGGATGGAATTTTCGATTTTTTGAGGGTGGTCATGAATTAAGCTCCTTTTCGCTCTAGGACGCATAGTTTAGGAGATATGAGCAAAACAAGTTTTTCATATAAAAATTTTAATTTATTTGGGATTTGGATGGAATTTTAAATTTTTTGAGGGTGGTCATGAATTAAGCTCCTTTTCGCTCTAGGACGCATAGTTTAGGAGATATGAGCAAAACAAGTTTTTCATATAAAAATTTAAATTTTTCAGGATTTGGATGGAATTTTCGATTTTTTGAGGGTGGTCATGAATTAAGCTCCCTTTCGCTCTAGGACGCATAGTTTAGGAGATATGAGCAAAACAAGTTTTTCATATAAAAATTTCAATTTTTCCATGATTTGGATGAAATTTTCAATTTTTTGGGGGTGGTCATGAATTAAGCTCCTTTTCGCTCTAGGACGCATAGTTTAGGAGATATGAGCAAAACAAGTTTTTCATATAAAAATTAAAATTTTTTCAGGATTTGGAAGGAATTTTCGATTTTTGGGGGTGGTCATGAATTAAGGTCCTTTTCGCTCTAGGACGCATAGTTTAGGAGATATGAGCAAAACAAGTTTTTCATATAAAAATTTCAATTTTTTCAGGTTTTGGATGGAATTTTCCATTTTTTGGGGGTGGTCATGAATTAAGCTCCTTTTCGCTCTAGGACGCATAGTTTAGGAGATATGAGCAAAACAAGTTTTCATATAAAAATTTCAATTTTTTCAGGATTTGAAAGGAATTTTCGATTTTTTGAGGGTGGTCATGAATTAAGCTCCTTTTCGCTCTAGGACGCATAGTTTAGGAGATATGAGCAAAACAAGTTTTTCATATAAAAATTTTAATTTTTTTGGGATTTGGATGGAATTTTCGATTTTTTGGGGGTGGTCATGAATTAAGCTCCTTTTCGCTCTAGGACGCATAGTTTAGGAGATATGAGCAAAACAAGTTTTTCATATCAAAATTTCAATTTTTCCATGATCTGGAAGGAATTTTCGTTTTTTTGGGGGTGGTCATGAATTAAGCTCCTTTTCGCTCTAGGACGCATAGTTTAGGAGATATGAGCAAAACAAGTTTTTCATATAAAAATTTAAATTTTTTTGGGATTTGGATGGAATTTTCGATTTTTTGAGGGTGGTCATGAATTAAGCTCCTTTTCGCTCTAGGACGCATAGTTTAGGAGATATGAGCAAAACAAGTTTTTCATATAAAAATTTTAATTTTTTTGGGATTTGGATGGAATTTTCAATTTTTTTCGCTCTAGGACGCATAGTTTAGGAGATATGAGCAAAACAAGTTTTTCATATAAAAATTTAAATTTTTCAGGATTTGGATGGAATTTTCGATTTTTTGAGGGTGGTCATGAATTAAGCTCCCTTTCGCTCTAGGACGCATAGTTTAGGAGATATGAGCAAAACAAGTTTTTCATATAAAAATTTCAATTTTTCCATGATTTGGATGAAATTTTCAATTTTTTGGGGGTGGTCATGAATTAAGCTCCTTTTCGCTCTAGGACGCATAGTTTAGGAGATATGAGCAAAACAAGTTTTTCATATAAAAATTAAAATTTTTTCAGGATTTGGAAGGAATTTTCGATTTTTGGGGGTGGTCATGAATTAAGGTCCTTTTCGCTCTAGGACGCATAGTTTAGGAGATATGAGCAAAACAAGTTTTTCATATAAAAATTTCAATTTTTTCAGGTTTTGGATGGAATTTTCCATTTTTTGGGGGTGGTCATGAATTAAGCTCCTTTTCGCTCTAGGACGCATAGTTTAGGAGATATGAGCAAAACAAGTTTTTCATATAAAAATTTCAATTTTTTTGGGATTTGGATGGAATTTTCGATTTTTTGAGGGTGGTCATGAATTAAGCTCCTTTTCGCTCTAGGACGCATAGTTTAGGAGATATGAGCAAAACAAGTTTTTCATATAAAAATGTCAATTTTTCCATGATTTGGATGGAATTTTCAATTTTTTGGGGGTGGTCATGAATTAAGCTCCTTTTCGCTCTAGGACGCATAGTTTAGGAGATATGAGCAAAACAAGTTTTTCATATGAAAATTTCAATTTTTCCATGATTTGGATGGAATTTTCAATTTTTTGAGGGTGGTCATAAATTAAGCTCCTTTTCGCTCTAGGACGCATAGTTTAGGAGATATGAGCAAAACAAGTTTTTCATATAAAAATTTACAATTTTTCAGGATTTGGATGGAATTTTCGTTTTTTTGGGGGTGGTCATGAATTAAGCTCCTTTTCGCTCTAGGACGCATAGTTTAGGAGATATGAGCAAAACAAGTTTTTCATATAAAAATTTAAATTTTTTCAGGATTTGGAAGGAATTTTCGATTTTTTGGGGGTGGCCATGAATTAAGCTCCTTTTCGCTCTAGGACGCATAGTTTAGGAGATATGAGCAAAACAAGTTTTTCATATAAAAATTTAAATTTTTTCAGGATTTGGAAGGAATTTTCGTTTTTTTGGGGGTGGTCATGAATTAAGCTCCTTTTCGCTCTAGGACGCATAGTTTAGGAGATATGAGCAAAACAAGTTTTTCATATAAAAATGTCAATTTTTCCATGATTTGGATGGAATTTTCAATTTTTTGGGGGTGGTCATGAATTAAGCTCCTTTTCGCTCTAGGACGCATAGTTTAGGAGATATGAGCAAAACAAGTTTTTCATATGAAAATTTCAATTTTTCCATGATTTGGATGGAATTTTCAATTTTTTGAGGGTGGTCATAAATTAAGCTCCTTTTCGCTCTAGGACGCATAGTTTAGGAGATATGAGCAAAACAAGTTTTTCATATAAAAATTTACAATTTTTCAGGATTTGGATGGAATTTTCGTTTTTTTGGGGGTGGTCATGAATTAAGCTCCTTTTCGCTCTAGGACGCATAGTTTAGGAGATATGAGCAAAACAAGTTTTTCATATAAAAATTTTAATTTTTTTGGGATTTGGATGGAATTTTCAATTTTTTGAGGGTGGTCATGAATTAAGCTCCTTTTCGCTCTAGGACGCATAGTTTAGGAGATATGAGCAAAACAAGTTTTTCATATAAAAATTTTAATTTTTTTGGGATTTGGATGGAATTTTCGATTTTTTGGGGGTGGTCATGAATTAAGCTCCTTTTCGCTCTAGGACGCATAGTTTAGGAGATATGAGCAAAACAAGTTTTTCATATAAAAATTTTAATTTTTTTGGGATTTGGATGGAATTTTCGATTTTTTGGGGGTGGTCATGAATTAAGCTCCTTTTCGCTCTAGGACGCATAGTTTAGGAGATATGAGCAAAACAAGTTTTTCATATAAAAATTTTAATTTTTTTGGGATTTGGATGGAATTTTCGATTTTTTGGGGGTGGTCATGAATTAAGCTTCTTTTCGCTCTAGGAAGCATAGTTTAGGAGATATGATCAAAACAAGTTTTTCATATAAAAATTTCAATTTTTTCAGGATTTGGAAGGAATTTTCGATTTTTTGGGGGTGGTCATGAATTAAGCTCCCTTTCGCTCTAGGACGCATAGTTTAGGAGATATGAGCAAAACAAGTTTTTCATATAAAAATTTCAATTTTTCCATGATTTGGATGAAATTTTCGATTTTTTGAGGGTGGTCATGAATTAAGCTCCTTTTCGCTCTAGGACGCATAGTTTAGGAGATATGAGCAAAACAAGTTTTTCATATAAAAATTTTAATTTTTTTGGGATTTGGATGGAATTTTCAATTTTTTGAGGGTGGTCATGAATTAAGCTCCTTTTCGCTCTAGGACGCATAGTTTAGGAGATATGAGCAAAACAAGTTTTTCATATAAAAATTTAAATTTTTCAGGATTTGGATGGAATTTTCGATTTTTTGAGGGTGGTCATGAATTAAGCTCCCTTTCGCTCTAGGACGCATAGTTTAGGAGATATGAGCAAAACAAGTTTTTCATATAAAAATTTCAATTTTTCCATGATTTGGATGAAATTTTCAATTTTTTGGGGGTGGTCATGAATTAAGCTCCTTTTCGCTCTAGGACGCATAGTTTAGGAGATATGAGCAAAACAAGTTTTTCATATAAAAATTAAAATTTTTTCAGGATTTGGAAGGAATTTTCGATTTTTGGGGGTGGTCATGAATTAAGGTCCTTTTCGCTCTAGGACGCATAGTTTAGGAGATATGAGCAAAACAAGTTTTTCATATAAAAATTTCAATTTTTTCAGGTTTTGGATGGAATTTTCCATTTTTTGGGGGTGGTCATGAATTAAGCTCCTTTTCGCTCTAGGACGCATAGTTTAGGAGATATGAGCAAAACAAGTTTTTCATATAAAAATTTCAATTTTTTCAGGATTGAAAGGAATTTTCGATTTTTTGAGGGTGGTCATGAATTAAGCTCCTTTTCGCTCTAGGACGCATAGTTTAGGAGATATGAGCAAAACAAGTTTTTCATATAAAAATTTTAATTTTTTTGGGATTTGGATGGAATTTTCGATTTTTTGGGGGTGGTCATGAATTAAGCTCCTTTTCGCTCTAGGACGCATAGTTTAGGAGATATGAGCAAAACAAGTTTTTCATATAAAAATTTTAATTTTTTTGGGATTTGGATGGAATTTTTGATTTTTTGAGGGTGGTCATGAATTAAGCTCCTTTTCGCTCTAGGACGCATAGTTTAGGAGATATGAGCAAAACAAGTTTTTCATATGAAAATGTCAATTTTTCCATGATTTGGATGGAATTTTCGATTTTTTGGGGGTGGTCATGAATTAAGCTCCTTTTCGCTCTAGGACGCATAGTTTAGGAGATATGAGCAAAACAAGTTTTTCATATAAAAATTTTAATTTTTTTGGGATTTGGATGGAATTTTCGATTTTTTGAGGGTGGTCATGAATTAAGCTCCTTTTCGCTCTAGGACGCATAGTTTAGGAGATATGAGCAAAACAAGTTTTTCATATAAAAATTTTAATTTTTTTGGGATTTGGATGGAATTTTCAATTTTTTGAGGGTGGTCATGAATTAAGCTCCTTTTCGCTCTAGGACGCATAGCAAAACAAGTTTTTCATATAAAAATTTTAATTTATTTGGGATTTGGATGGAATTTTCGATTTTTTGGGGGTGGTCATGAATTAAGCTCCTTTTCGCTCTAGGACGCATAGTTTAGGAGATATGAGCAAAACAAGTTTTTCATATAAAAATTTAAATTTTTTCAGGATCTAGAAGGAATTTTCGTTTTTTTGGGGGTGGTCATGAATTAAGCTCCTTTTCGCTCTAGGACGCATAGTTTAGGAGATATGAGCAAAACAAGTTTTTCATATAAAAATTTTAATTTTTTTGGGATTTGGATGGAATTTTCGATTTTTTGAGGGTGGTCATGAATTAAGCTCCTTTTCGCTCTAGGACGCATAGTTTAGGAGATATGAGCAAAACAAGTTTTTCATATAAAAATTTTAATTTTTTTGGGATTTGGATGGAATTTTCAATTTTTTGAGGGTGGTCATGAATTAAGCTCCTTTTCGCTCTAGGACGCATAGTTTAGGAGATATGAGCAAAACAAGTTTTTCATATAAAAATTTAAATTTTTCAGGATTTGGATGGAATTTTCGATTTTTTGAGGGTGGTCATGAATTAAGCTCCCTTTCGCTCTAGGACGCATAGTTTAGGAGATATGAGCAAAACAAGTTTTTCATATAAAAATTTCAATTTTTCCATGATTTGGATGAAATTTTCAATTTTTTGGGGGTGGTCATGAATTAAGCTCCTTTTCGCTCTAGGACGCATAGTTTAGGAGATATGAGCAAAACAAGTTTTTCATATAAAAATTAAAATTTTTTCAGGATTTGGAAGGAATTTTCGATTTTTGGGGGTGGTCATGAATTAAGGTCCTTTTCGCTCTAGGACGCATAGTTTAGGAGATATGAGCAAAACAAGTTTTTCATATAAAAATTTCAATTTTTTCAGGTTTTGGATGGAATTTTCCATTTTTTGGGGGTGGTCATGAATTAAGCTCCTTTTCGCTCTAGGACGCATAGTTTAGGAGATATGAGCAAAACAAGTTTTTCATATAAAAATTTCAATTTTTTCAGGATTGAAAGGAATTTTCGATTTTTTGAGGGTGGTCATGAATTAAGCTCCTTTTCGCTCTAGGTCGCATAGTTTAGGAGATATGAGCAAAACAAGTTTTTCATATAAAAATTTTAATTTTTTTGGGATTTGGATGGAATTTTCGATTTTTTGGGGGTGGTCATGAATTAAGCTCCTTTTCGCTCTAGGACGCATAGTTTAGGAGATATGAGCAAAACAAGTTTTTCATATAAAAATTTTAATTTTTTTGGGATTTGGATGGAATTTTTGATTTTTTGAGGGTGGTCATGAATTAAGCTCCTTTTCGCTCTAGGACGCATAGTTTAGGAGATATGAGCAAAACAAGTTTTTCATATGAAAATGTCAATTTTTCCATGATTTGGATGGAATTTTCGATTTTTTGGGGGTGGTCATGAATTAAGCTCCTTTTCGCTCTAGGACGCATAGTTTAGGAGATATGAGCAAAACAAGTTTTTCATATAAAAATTTTAATTTTTTTGGGATTTGGATGGAATTTTCGATTTTTTGAGGGTGGTCATGAATTAAGCTCCTTTTCGCTCTAGGACGCATAGTTTATGAGATATGAGCAAAACAAGTTTTTCATATAAAAATTTACAATTTTTCAGGATTTGGATGGAATTTTCGATTTTTTGAGGGTGGTCATGAATTAAGCTCCTTTTCGCTCTAGGACGCATAGTTTAGGAGATATGAGCAAAACAAGTTTTTCATATAAAAATTTTAATTTTTTTGGGATTTGGATGGAATTTTCAATTTTTTGAGGGTGGTCATGAATTAAGCTCCTTTTCGCTCTAGGACGCATAGTTTAGGAGATATGAGCAAAACAAGTTTTTCATATAAAAATTTTAATTTATTTGGGATTTGGATGGAATTTTCGATTTTTTGGGGGTGGTCATGAATTAAGCTCCTTTTCGCTCTAGGACGCATAGTTTAGGAGATATGAGCAAAACAAGTTTTTCATATAAAAATTTAAATTTTTTCAGGATCTAGAAGGAATTTTCGTTTTTTTGGGGGTGGTCATGAATTAAGCTCCTTTTCGCTCTAGGACGCATAGTTTAGGAGATATGAGCAAAACAAGTTTTTCATATAAAAATTTTAATTTTTTTGGGATTTGGATGGAATTTTCGATTTTTTGAGGGTGGTCATGAATTAAGGTCCTTTTCGCTCTAGGACGCATAGTTTAGGAGATATGAGCAAAACAAGTTTTTCATATAAAAATTTTAATTTTTTTGGGATTTGGATGGAATTTTCAATTTTTTGAGGGTGGTCATGAATTAAGATCCTTTTCGCTCTAGGACGCATAGTTTAGGAGATATGAGCAAAACAAGTTTTTCATATAAAAATTTAAATTTTTCAGGATTTGGATGGAATTTTCGATTTTTTGAGGGTGGTCATGAATTAAGCTCCCTTTCGCTCTAGGACGCATAGTTTAGGAGATATGAGCAAAACAAGTTTTTCATATAAAAATTTCAATTTTTCCATGATTTGGATGAAATTTTCAATTTTTTGGGGGTGGTCATGATTCGCTCTAGGACGCATAGTTTAGGAGATATGAGCAAAACAAGTTTTTCATATAAAAATTAAAATTTTTTCAGGATTTGGAAGGAATTTTCGATTTTTGGGGGTGGTCATGAATTAAGGTCCTTTTCGCTCTAGGACGCATAGTTTAGGAGATATGAGCAAAACAAGTTTTTCATATAAAAATTTCAATTTTTTCAGGTTTTGGATGGAATTTTCCATTTTTTGGGGGTGGTCATGAATTAAGCTCCTTTTCGCTCTAGGACGCATAGTTTAGGAGATATGAGCAAAACAAGTTTTTCATATAAAAATTTCAATTTTTTTGGGATTTGGATGGAATTTTCGATTTTTTGAGGGTGGTCATGAATTAAGCTCCTTTTCGCTCTAGGACGCATAGTTTAGGAGATATGAGCAAAACAAGTTTTTCATATAAAAATGTCAATTTTTCCATGATTTGGATGGAATTTTCAATTTTTTGGGGGTGGTCATGAATTAAGCTCCTTTTCGCTCTAGGACGCATAGTTTAGGAGATATGAGCAAAACAAGTTTTTCATATGAAAATTTCAATTTTTCCATGATTTGGATGGAATTTTCAATTTTTTGAGGGTGGTCATAAATTAAGCTCCTTTTCGCTCTAGGACGCATAGTTTAGGAGATATGAGCAAAACAAGTTTTTCATATAAAAATTTACAATTTTTCAGGATTTGGATGGAATTTTCGTTTTTTTGGGGGTGGTCATGAATTAAGCTCCTTTTCGCTCTAGGACGCATAGTTTAGGAGATATGAGCAAAACAAGTTTTTCATATAAAAATTTAAATTTTTTCAGGATTTGGAAGGAATTTTCGATTTTTTGGGGGTGGTCATGAATTAAGCTCCTTTTCGCTCTAGGACGCATAGTTTAGGAGATATGAGCAAAACAAGTTTTTCATATAAAAATTTAATTTTTTTCAGGATTTGGAAGGAATTTTCGTTTTATGGGGGTGGTCATGAATTAAGCTCCTTTTCGCTCTAGGACGCATAGTTTAGGAGATATGAGCAAAACAAGTTTTTCATATAAAAATTTCAATTTTTTCAGGATTTGAAAGGAATTTTCGATTTTTTGAGGGTGGTCATGAATTAAGCTCCTTTTCGCTCTAGGACGCATAGTTTAGGAGATATGAGCAAAACAAGTTTTTCATATAAAAATTTTAATTTTTTTGGGATTTGGATGGAATTTTCGATTTTTTGAGGGTGGTCATGAATTAAGCTCCTTTTCGCTCTAGGACGCATAGTTTAGGAGATATGAGCAAAACAAGTTTTTCATATGAAAATTTTAATTTTTTTGGGATTTGGATGGAATTTTCGATTTTTTGGGGGTGGTCATGAATTAAGTTCCTTTTCGCTCTAGGACGCATAGTTTAGGAGATATGAGCAAAACAAGTTTTTCATATAAAAATTTTAATTTTTTTGGGATTTGGATGGAATTTTCGATTTTTTGAGGGTGGTCATGAATTAAGCTCCTTTTCGCTCTAGGACGCATAGTTTATGAGATATGAGCAAAACAAGTTTTTCATATAAAAATTTACAATTTTTCAGGATTTGGATGGAATTTTCGATTTTTTGAGGGTGGTCATGAATTAAGCTCCTTTTCGCTCTGAGCAAAACAAGTTTTTCATATAAAAATTTTAATTTTTTTGGGATTTGGATGGAATTTTCAATTTTTTGAGGGTGGTCATGAATTAAGCTCCTTTTCGCTCTAGGACGCATAGTTTAGGAGATATGAGCAAAACAAGTTTTTCATATAAAAATTTTAATTTTTTTGGGATTTGGATGGAATTTTCGATTTTTTGGGGGTGGTCATGAATTAAGCTCCTTTTCGCTCTAGGACGCATAGTTTAGGAGATATGAGCAAAACAAGTTTTTCATATAAAAATTTTAATTTTTTTGGGATTTGGATGGAATTTTCGATTTTTTGGCGGTGGTCATGAATTAAGCTCCTTTTCGCTCTAGGACGCATAGTTTAGGAGATATGAGCAAAACAAGTTTTTCATATAAAAATTTTAATTTTTTTTGGGATTTGGATGGAATTTTCGATTTTTTGGGGGTGGTCATGAATTAAGCTTCTTTTCGCTCTAGGAAGCATAGTTTAGGAGATATGATCAAAACAAGTTTTTCATATAAAAATTCAATTTTTTCAGGATTTGGAAGGAATTTTCGATTTTTTGGGGGTGGTCATGAATTAAGCTCCTTTTCGCTCTAGGACGCATAGTTTAGGAGATATGAGCAAAACAAGTTTTTCATATAAAAATTTAAATTTTTTCAGGATTTGGAAGGAATTTTCGTTTTTTTGGGGGTGGTCATGAATTAAGCTCCTTTTCGCTCTAGGACGCATAGTTTAGGAGATATGAGCAAAACAAGTTTTTCATATAAAAATTTTAATTTTTTTGGGATTTGGATGGAATTTTCGATTTTTTGAGGGTGGTTATGAATTAAGCTCCTTTTCGCTCTAGGACGCATAGTTTAGGAGATATGAGCAAAACAAGTTTTTCATATAAAAATTTTAATTTTTTTGGGATTTGGATGGAATTTTCAATTTTTTGAGGGTGGTCATGAATTAAGCTCCTTTTCGCTCTAGGACGCATAGTTTAGGAGATATGAGCAAAACAAGTTTTTCATATAAAAATTTAAATTTTTCAGGATTTGGATGGAATTTTCGATTTTTTGAGGGTGGTCATGAATTAAGCTCCCTTTCGCTCTAGGACGCATAGTTTAGGAGATATGAGCAAAACAAGTTTTTCATATAAAAATGTCAATTTTTCCATGATTTGGATGGAATTTTCAATTTTTTGGGGGTGGTCATGAATTAAGCTCCTTTTCGCTCTAGGACGCATAGTTTAGGAGATATGAGCAAAACAAGTTTTTCATATAAAAATTTCAATTTTTTTGGGATTTGGATGGAATTTTCGATTTTTTGAGGGTGGTCATGAATTAAGCTCCTTTTCGCTCTAGGACGCATAGTTTAGGAGATATGAGCAAAACAAGTTTTTCATATAAAAATTTTAATTTTTTTGGGATTTGGATGGAATTTTCGATTTTTTGAGGGTGGTCATGAATTAAGCTCCTTTTCGCTCTAGGACGCATAGTTTAGGAGATATGAGCAAAACAAGTTTTTCATATAAAAATTTTAATTTTTTGGGGATTTGGATGGAATTTTCGATTTTTTGAGGGTGGTCATGAATTAAGCTCCTTTTCGCTCTAGGACGCATAGTTTAGGAGATATGAGCAAAACAAGTTTTTCATATGAAAATTTTAATTTTTTTGGGATTTGGATGGAATTTTCGATTTTTTGAGGGTGGTCATGAATTAAGCTCCTTTTCGCTCTAGGACGCATAGTTTAGGAGATATGAGCAAAACAAGTTTTTCATATAAAAATTTTAATTTTTTTGGGATTTGGATGGAATTTTCAATTTTTTGAGGGTGGTCATGAATTAAGCTCCTTTTCGCTCTAGGACGCCTAGTTTAGGAGATATGAGCAAAACAAGTTTTTCATATAAAAATTTTAATTTTTTTGGGATTTGGATGGAATTTTCGATTTTTTGAGGGTGGTCATGAATTAAGCTCCTTTTCGCTCTAGGACGCATAGTTTAGGAGATATGAGCAAAACAAGTTTTTCATATAAAAATTTAAATTTTTTCAGGATCTGGAAGGAATTTTCGTTTTTTTGGGGGTGGTCATGAATTAAGCTCCTTTTCGCTCTAGGACGCATAGTTTAGGAGATATGAGCAAAACAAGTTTTTCATATAAAAATTTTAATTTTTTTGGGATTTGGATGGAATTTTCGATTTTTTGAGGGTGGTCATGAATTAAGCTCCTTTTCGCTCTAGGACGCATAGTTTAGGAGATATGAGCAAAAAAATTTTTCATATAAAAATTTTAATTTTTTTGGGATTTGGATGGAATTTTCAATTTTTTGAGGGTGGTCATGAATTAAGCTCCTTTTCGCTCTAGGACGCATAGTTTAGGAGATATGAGCAAAACAAGTTTTTCATATAAAAATTTTAATTTTTTTGGGATTTGGATGGAATTTTCAATTTTTTGAGTGTGGTCATGAATTACGCTCCCTTTCGCTCTAGGACGCATAGTTTAGGGGATATGAGCAAAACAAGTTTTTCATATAAAAATTTCAATTTTTCCATGATTTTGATGAAATTTTCAATTTTTTGGGGGTGGTCATGAATTAAGCTCCTTTTCGCTCTAGGACGCATAGTTTAGGAGATATGAGCAAAACAAGTTTTTCATATAAAAATTAAAATTTTTTCAGGATTTGGAAGGAATTTTCGATTTTTGGGGGTGGTCATGAATTAAGGTCCTTTTCGCTCTAGGACGCATAGTTTAGGAGATATGAGCAAAACAAGTTTTTCATATAAAAATTTCAATTTTTTCAGGTTTTGGATGGAATTTTCCATTTTTTGGGGGTGGTCATGAATTAAGCTCCTTTTCGCTCTAGGACGCATAGTTTAGGAGATATGAGCAAAACAAGTTTTTCATATAAAAATTTCAATTTTTTTGGGATTTGGATGGAATTTTCGATTTTTTGAGGGTGGTCATGAATTAAGCTCCTTTTCGCTCTAGGACGCATAGTTTAGGAGATATGAGCAAAACAAGTTTTTCATATAAAAATGTCAATTTTTCCATGATTTGGATGGAATTTTCAATTTTTTGGGGGTGGTCATGAATTAAGCTCCTTTTCGCTCTAGGACGCATAGTTTAGGAGATATGAGCAAAACAAGTTTTTCATATGAAAATTTCAATTTTTCCATGATTTGGACGGAATTTTCAATTTTTTGAGGGTGGTCATAAATTAAGCTCCTTTTCGCTCTAGGACGCATAGTTTAGGAGATATGAGCAAAACAAGTTTTTCATATAAAAATTTAAATTTTTTCAGGATTTGGAAGGAATTTTCGATTTTTTGGGGGTGGTCATGAATTAAGCTCCTTTTCGCTCTAGGACGCATAGTTTAGGAGATATGAGCAAAACAAGTTTTTCATATAAAAATTTAATTTTTTTCAGGATTTGGAAGGAATTTTCGTTTTTTTGGGGGTGGTCATGAATTAAGCTCCTTTTCGCTCTAGGACGCATAGTTTAGGAGATATGAGCAAAACAAGTTTTTCATATACAAATTTCATTTTTTTCAGGATTTGAAAGGAATTTTCGATTTTTTGAGGGTGGTCATGAATTAAGCTCCTTTTCGCTCTAGGACGCATAGTTTAGGAGATATGAGCAAAACAAGTTTTTCATATGAAAATTTTAATTTTTTTGGGATTTGGATGGAATTTTCGATTTTTTGGGGGTGGTCATGAATTAAGCTCCTTTTCGCTCTAGGACGCATAGTTTAGGAGATATGAGCAAAACAAGTTTTTCATATAAAAATTTTAATTTTTTTGGGATTTGGATGGAATTTTCGATTTTTTGAGGGTGGTCATGAATTAAGCTCCTTTTCGCTCTAGGACGCATAGTTTATGAGATATGAGCAAAACAAGTTTTTCATATAAAAATTTACAATTTTTCAGGATTTGGATGGAATTTTCGATTTTTTGAGGGTGGTCATGAATTAAGCTCCTTTTCGCTCTAGGACGCATAGTTTAGGAGATATGAGCAAAACAAGTTTTTCATATAAAAATTTTAATTTTTTTGGGATTTGGATGGAATTTTCAATTTTTTGAGGGTGGTCATGAATTAAGCTCCTTTTCGCTCTAGGACGCATAGTTTAGGAGATATGAGCAAAACAAGTTTTTCATATAAAAATTTTAATTTTTTTGGGATTTGGATGGAATTTTCGATTTTTTGGGGGTGGTCATGAATTAAGCTCCTTTTCGCTCTAGGACGCATAGTTTTTCATATAAAAATTTTAATTTTTTTGGGATTTGGATGGAATTTTCGATTTTTTGGGGGTGGTCATGAATTAAGCTCCTTTTCGCTCTAGGACGCATAGTTTAGGAGATATGAGCAAAACAAGTTTTTCATATAAAAATTTTAATTTTTTTGGGATTTGGATGGAATTTTCGATTTTTTGGGGGTGGTCATGAATTAAGCTTCTTTTCGCTCTAGGAAGCATAGTTTAGGAGATATGATCAAAACAAGTTTTTCATATAAAAATTTCAATTTTTTCAGGATTTGGAAGGAATTTTCGATTTTTTGGGGGTGGTCATGAATTAAGCTCCTTTTCGCTCTAGGACGCATAGTTTAGGAGATATGAGCAAAACAAGTTTTTCATATAAAAATTTAAATTTTTTCAGGATTTGGAAGGAATTTTCGTTTTTTTGGGGGTGGTCATGAATTAAGCTCCTTTTCGCTCTAGGACGCATAGTTTAGGAGATATGAGCAAAACAAGTTTTTCATATAAAAATTTTAATTTTTTTGGGATTTGGATGGAATTTTCGATTTTTTGAGGGTGGTCATGAATTAAGCTCCTTTTCGCTCTAGGACGCATAGTTTAGGAGATATGAGCAAAACAAGTTTTTCATATAAAAATTTTAATTTTTTTGGGATTTGGATGGAATTTTCAATTTTTTGAGGGTGGTCATGAATTAAGCTCCTTTTCGCTCTAGGACGCCTAGTTTAGGAGATATGAGCAAAACAAGTTTTTCATATAAAAATTTTAATTTTTTTGGGATTTGGATGGAATTTTCGATTTTTTGAGGGTGGTCATGAATTAAGCTCCTTTTCGCTCTAGGACGCATAGTTTAGGAGATATGAGCAAAACAAGTTTTTCATATAAAAATTTAAATTTTTTCAGGATCTGGAAGGAATTTTCGTTTTTTTGGGGGTGGTCATGAATTAAGCTCCTTTTCGCTCTAGGACGCATAGTTTAGGAGATATGAGCAAAACAAGTTTTTCATATAAAAATTTTAATTTTTTTGGGATTTGGATGGAATTTTCGATTTTTTGAGGGTGGTCATGAATTAAGCTCCTTTTCGCTCTAGGACGCATAGTTTAGGAGATATGAGCAAAAAAATTTTTCATATAAAAATTTTAATTTTTTTGGGATTTGGATGGAATTTTCAATTTTTTGAGGGTGGTCATGAATTAAGCTCCTTTTCGCTCTAGGACGCATAGTTTAGGAGATATGAGCAAAACAAGTTTTTCATATAAAAATTTTAATTTTTTTGGGATTTGGATGGAATTTTCAATTTTTTGAGGGTGGTCATGAATTAAGCTCCCTTTCGCTCTAGGACGCATAGTTTAGGAGATATGAGCAAAACAAGTTTTTCATATAAAAATTTCAATTTTTCCATGATTTTGATGAAATTTTCAATTTTTTGGGGGTGGTCATGAATTAAGCTCCTTTTCGCTCTAGGACGCATAGTTTAGGAGATATGAGCAAAACAAGTTTTTCATATAAAAATTAAAATTTTTTCAGGATTTGGAAGGAATTTTCGATTTTTGGGGGTGGTCATGAATTAAGGTCCTTTTCGCTCTAGGACGCATAGTTTAGGAGATATGAGCAAAACAAGTTTTTCATATAAAAATTTCAATTTTTTCAGGTTTTGGATGGAATTTTCCATTTTTTGGGGGTGGTCATGAATTAAGCTCCTTTTCGCTCTAGGACGCATAGTTTAGGAGATATGAGCAAAACAAGTTTTTCATATAAAAATTTCAATTTTTTTGGGATTTGGATGGAATTTTCGATTTTTTGAGGGTGGTCATGAATTAAGCTCCTTTTCGCTCTAGGACGCATAGTTTAGGAGATATGAGCAAAACAAGTTTTTCATATAAAAATGTCAATTTTTCCATGATTTGGATGGAATTTTCAATTTTTTGGGGGTGGTCATGAATTAAGCTCCTTTTCGCTCTAGGACGCATAGTTTAGGAGATATGAGCAAAACAAGTTTTTCATATGAAAATTTCAATTTTTCCATGATTTGGACGGAATTTTCAATTTTTTGAGGGTGGTCATAAATTAAGCTCTTTTTCGCTCTAGGACGCATAGTTTAGGAGATATGAGCAAAACAAGTTTTTCATATAAAAATTTAAATTTTTTCAGGATTTGGAAGGAATTTTCGATTTTTTGGGGGTGGTCATGAATTAAGCTCCTTTTCGCTCTAGGACGCATAGTTTAGGAGATATGAGCAAAACAAGTTTTTCATATAAAAATTTAAATTTTTTCAGGATTTGGAAGGAATTTTCGTTTTTTTGGGGGTGGTCATGAATTAAGCTCCTTTTCGCTCTAGGACGCATAGTTTAGGAGATATGAGCAAAACAAGTTTTTCATATAAAAATTTCAATTTTTTCAGGATTTGAAAGGAATTTTCGATTTTTTGAGGGTGGTCATGAATTAAGCTCCTTTTCGCTCTAGGACGCATAGTTTAGGAGATATGAGCAAAACAAGTTTTTCATATAAAAATTTTAATTTTTTTGGGATTTGGATGGAATTTTCGATTTTTTGAGGGTGGTCATGAATTAAGCTCCTTGTCGCTCTAGGACGCATAGTTTAGGAGATATGAGCAAAACAAGTTTTTCATATGAAAATTTTAATTTTTTTGGGATTTGGATGGAATTTTCGATTTTTTGGGGGTGGTCATGAATTAAGCTCCTTTTCGCTCTAGGACGCATAGTTTAGGAGATATGAGCAAAACAAGTTTTTCATATAAAAATTTTAATTTTTTTGGGATTTGGATGGAATTTTCGATTTTTTGAGGGTGGTCATGAATTAAGCTCCTTTTCGCTCTAGGACGCATAGTTTATGAGATATGAGCAAAACAAGTTTTTCATATAAAAATTTACAATTTTTCAGGATTTGGATGGAATTTTCGATTTTTTGAGGGTGGTCATGAATTAAGCTCCTTTTCGCTCTAGGACGCATAGTTTAGGAGATATGAGCAAAACAAGTTTTTCATATAAAAATTTTAATTTTTTTGGGATTTGGATGGAATTTTCAATTTTTTGAGGGTGGTCATGAATTAAGCTCCTTTTCGCTCTAGGACGCATAGTTTAGGAGATATGAGCAAAACAAGTTTTTCATATAAAAATTTTAATTTTTTTGGGATTTGGATGGAATTTTCGATTTTTTGGGGGTGGTCATGAATTAAGCTCCTTTTCGCTCTAGGACGCATAGTTTTTCATATAAAAATTTTAATTTTTTTGGGATTTGGATGGAATTTTCGATTTTTTGGGGGTGGTCATGAATTAAGCTCCTTTTCGCTCTAGGACGCATAGTTTAGGAGATATGAGCAAAACAAGTTTTTCATATAAAAATTTTAATTTTTTTGGGATTTGGATGGAATTTTCGATTTTTTGGGGGTGGTCATGAATTAAGCTTCTTTTCGCTCTAGGAAGCATAGTTTAGGAGATATGATCAAAACAAGTTTTTCATATAAAAATTTCAATTTTTTCAGGATTTGGAAGGAATTTTCGATTTTTTGGGGGTGGTCATGAATTAAGCTCCTTTTCGCTCTAGGACGCATAGTTTAGGAGATATGAGCAAAACAAGTTTTTCATATAAAAATTTAAATTTTTTCAGGATTTGGAAGGAATTTTCGTTTTTTTGGGGGTGGTCATGAATTAAGCTCCTTTTCGCTCTAGGACGCATAGTTTAGGAGATATGAGCAAAACAAGTTTTTCATATAAAAATTTTAATTTTTTTGGGATTTGGATGGAATTTTCGATTTTTTGAGGGTGGTCATGAATTAAGCTCCTTTTCGCTCTAGGACGCATAGTTTAGGAGATATTAGCAAAACAAGTTTTTCATATAAAAATTTTAATTTTTTTGGGATTTGGATGGAATTTTCAATTTTTTGAGGGTGGTCATGAATTAAGCTCCTTTTCGCTCTAGGACGCATAGTTTAGGAGATATGAGCAAAACATGTTTTTCATATAAAAATTTAAATTTTTCAGGATTTGGATGGAATTTTCGATTTTTTGAGGGTGGTCATGAATTAAGCTCCCTTTCGCTCTAGGACGCATAGTTTAGGAGATATGAGCAAAACAAGTTTTTCATATAAAAATTTCAATTTTTCCATGATTTGGATGAAATTTTCAATTTTTTGGGGGTGGTCATGAATTAAGCTCCTTTTCGCTCTAGGACGCATAGTTTAGGAGATATGAGCAAAACAAGTTTTTCATATAAAAATTAAAATTTTTTCAGGATTTGGAAGGAATTTTCGATTTTTGGGGGTGGTCATGAATTAAGGTCCTTTTCGCTCTAGGACGCATAGTTTAGGAGATATGAGCAAAACAAGTTTTTCATATAAAAATTTCAATTTTTTCAGGTTTTGGATGAAATTTTCCATTTTTTGGGGGTGGTCATGAATTAAGCTCCTTTTCGCTCTAGGACGCATAGTTTAGGAGATATGAGCAAAACAAGTTTTTCATATAAAAATTTCAATTTTTTCAGGATTTGAAAGGAATTTTCGATTTTTTGAGGGTGGTCATGAATTAAGCTCCTTTTCGCTCTAGGACGCATAGTTTAGGAGATATGAGCAAAACAAGTTTTTCATATAAAAATTTTAATTTTTTTTGGATTTGGATGGAATTTTCGATTTTTTGGGGGTGGTCATGAATTAAGCTCCTTTTCGCTCTAGGACGCATAGTTTAGGAGATATGAGCAAAACAAGTTTTTCATATAAAAATTTTAATTTTTTTGGGATTTGGATGGAATTTTCGATTTTTTGAGGGTGGTCATGAATTAAGCTCCTTTTCGCTCTAGGACGCATAGTTTAGGAGATATGAGCAAAACAAGTTTTTCATATGAAAATTTTAATTTTTTTGGGATTTGGATGGAATTTTCGATTTTTTGGGGGTGGTCATGAATTAAGCTCCTTTTCGCTCTAGGACGCATAGTTTAGGAGATATGAGCAAAACAAGTTTTTCATATAAAAATTTTAATTTTTTTGGGATTTGGATGGAATTTTCGATTTTTTGAGGGTGGTCTTGAATTAAGCTCCTTTTCGGTCTAGGACGCATAGTTTATGAGATATGAGCAAAACAAGTTTTTCATATAAAAATTTACAATTTTTCAGGATTTGGATGGAATTTTCGATTTTTTGAGGGTGGTCATGAATTAAGCTCCTTTTCGCTCTAGGACGCATAGTTTAGGAGATATGAGCAAAACAAGTTTTTCATATAAAAATTTTAATTTTTTTGGGATTTGGATGGAATTTTCAATTTTTTGAGGGTGGTCATGAATTAAGCTCCTTTTCGCTCTAGGACGCATAGTTTAGGAGATATGAGCAAAACAAGTTTTTCATATAAAAATTTTAATTTTTTTGGGATTTGGATGGAATTTTCGATTTTTTGGGGGTGGTCATGAATTAAGCTCCTTTTCGCTCTAGGACGCATAGTTTAGGAGATATGAGCAAAACAAGTTTTTCATATAAAAATTTAAATTTTTTCAGGATCTGGAAGGAATTTTCGTTTTTTTGGGGGTGGTCATGAATTAAGCTCCTTTTCGCTCTAGGACGCATAGTTTAGGAGATATGAGCAAAACAAGTTTTTCATATAAAAATTTTAATTTTTTTGGGATTTGGATGGAATTTTCGATTTTTTGAGGGTGGTCATGAATTAAGCTCCTTTTCGCTCTAGGACGCATAGTGTAGGAGATATGAGCAAAAAAATTTTTCATATAAAAATTTTAATTTTTTTGGGATTTGGATGGAATTTTCAATTTTTTGAGGGTGGTCATGAATTAAGCTCCTTTTCGCTCTAGGACGCATAGTTTAGGAGATATGAGCAAAACAAGTTTTTCATATAAAAATTTTAATTTTTTTGGGATTTGGATGGAATTTTCGATTTTTTGAGGGTGGTCATGAATTAAGCTCCTTTTCGCTCTAGGACGCATAGTTTAGGAGATATGAGCAAAAAAATTTTTCATATAAAAATTTTAATTTTTTTGGGATTTGGATGGAATTTTCAATTTTTTGAGGGTGGTCATGAATTAAGCTCCTTTTCGCTCTAGGACGCATAGTTTAGGAGATATGAGCAAAACAAGTTTTTCATATAAAAATTTTAATTTTTTTGGGATTTGGATGGAATTTTCAATTTTTTGAGGGTGGTCATGAATTAAGCTCCCTTTCGCTCTAGGACGCATAGTTTAGGAGATATGAGCAAAACAAGTTTTTCATATAAAAATTTCAATTTTTCCATGATTTTGATGAAATTTTCAATTTTTTGGGGGTGGTCATGAATTAAGCTCCTTTTCGCTCTAGGACGCATAGTTTAGGAGATATGAGCAAAACAAGTTTTTCATATAAAAATTAAAATTTTTTCAGGATTTGGAAGGAATTTTCGATTTTTGGGGGTGGTCATGAATTAAGGTCCTTTTCGCTCTAGGACGCATAGTTTAGGAGATATGAGCAAAACAAGTTTTTCATATAAAAATTTAAATTTTTTCAGGTTTTGGATGGAATTTTCCATTTTTTGGGGGTGGTCATGAATTAAGCTCCTTTTCGCTCTAGGACGCATAGTTTAGGAGATATGAGCAAAACAAGTTTTTCATATAAAAATTTCAATTTTTTTGGGATTTGGATGGAATTTTCGATTTTTTGAGGGTGGTCATGAATTAAGCTCCTTTTCGCTCTAGGACGCATAGTTTAGGAGATATGAGCAAAACAAGTTTTTCATATAAAAATGTCAATTTTTCCATGATTTGGATGGAATTTTCAATTTTTTGGGGGTGGTCATGAATTAAGCTCCTTTTCGCTCTAGGACGCATAGTTTAGGAGATATGAGCAAAACAAGTTTTTCATATGAAAATTTCAATTTTTCCATGATTTGGACGGAATTTTCAATTTTTTGAGGGTGGTCATAAATTAAGCTCCTTTTCGCTCTAGGACGCATAGTTTAGGAGATATGAGCAAAACAAGTTTTTCATATAAAAATTTAAATTTTTTCAGGATTTGGAAGGAATTTTCGATTTTTTGGGGGTGGTCATGAATTAAGCTCCTTTTCGCTCTAGGACGCATAGTTTAGGAGATATGAGCAAAACAAGTTTTTCATATAAAAATTTAAATTTTTTCAGGATTTGGAAGGAATTTTCGTTTTTTTGGGGGTGGTCATGAATTAAGCTCCTTTTCGCTCTAGGACGCATAGTTTAGGAGATATGAGCAAAACAAGTTTTTCATATAAAAATTTCAATTTTTTCAGGATTTGAAAGGAATTTTCGATTTTTTGAGGGTGGTCATGAATTAAGCTCCTTTTCGCTCTAGGACGCATAGTTTAGGAGATATGAGCAAAACAAGTTTTTCATATAAAAATTTTAATTTTTTTGGGATTTGGATGGAATTTTCAATTTTTTGAGGGTGGTCATGAATTAAGCTTCTTTTCGCTCTAGGACGCATAGTTTAGGAGATATGAGCAAAACAAGTTTTTCATATAAAAATTTTAATTTTTTTGGGATTTGGATGGAATTTTCGATTTTTTGGGGGTGGTCATGAATTAAGCTCCTTTTCGCTCTAGGACGCATAGTTTAGGAGATATGAGCAAAACAAGTTTTTCATATAAAAATTTTAATTTTTTTGGGATTTGGATGGAATTTTCGATTTTTTGGGGGTGGTCATGAATTAAGCTCCTTTTCGCTCTAGGACGCATAGTTTAGGAGATATGAGCAAAACAAGTTTTTCATATAAAAATTTTAATTTTTTGGGGATTTGGATGGAATTTTCGATTTTTTGGGGGTGGTCATGAATTAAGCTTCTTTTCGCTCTAGGAGGCATAGTTTAGGAGATATGATCAAAACAAGTTTTTCATATAAAAATTTCAATTTTTTCAGGATTTGGAAGGAATTTTCGATTTTTTGGGGGTGGTCATGAATTAAGCTCCTTTTCGCTCTAGGACGCATAGTTTAGGAGATATGAGCAAAACAAGTTTTTCATATAAAAATTTAAATTTTTTCAGGATTTGGAAGGAATTTTCGTTTTTTTGGGGGTGGTCATGAATTAAGCTCCTTTTCGCTCTAGGACGCATAGTTTAGGAGATATGAGCAAAACAAGTTTTTCATATAAAAATTTTAATTTTTTTGGGATTTGGATGGAATTTTCGATTTTTTGAGGGTGGTCATGAATTAAGCTCCTTTTCGCTCTAGGACGCATAGTTTAGGAGATATGAGCAAAACAAGTTTTTCATATAAAAATTTTAATTTTTTTGGGATTTGGATGGAATTTTCAATTTTTTGAGGGTGGTCATGAATTAAGCTCCTTTTCGCTCTAGGACGCATAGTTTAGGAGATATGAGCAAAACAAGTTTTTCATATAAAAATTTAAATTTTTCAGGATTTGGATGGAATTTTCGATTTTTTGAGGGTGGTCATGAATTAAGCTCCCTTTCGCTCTAGGACGCATAGTTTAGGAGATATGAGCAAAACAAGTTTTTCATATAAAAATTTCAATTTTTCCATGATTTGGATGAAATTTTCAATTTTTTGGGGGTGGTCATGAATTAAGCTCCTTTTCGCTCTAGGACGCATAGTTTAGGAGATATGAGCAAAACAAGTTTTTCATATAAAAATTAAAATTTTTTCAGGATTTGGAAGGAATTTTCGATTTTTGGGGGTGGTCATGAATTAAGGTCCTTTTCGCTCTAGGACGCATAGTTTAGGAGATATGAGCAAAACAAGTTTTTCATATAAAAATTTCAATTTTTTCAGGTTTTGGATGAAATTTTCCATTTTTTGGGGGTGGTCATGAATTAAGGTCCTTTTCGCTCTAGGACGCATAGTTTAGGAGATATGAGCAAAACAAGTTTTTCATATAAAAATTTCAATTTTTTCAGGATTTGAAAGGAATTTTCGATTTTTTGAGGGTGGTCATGAATTAAGCTCCTTTTCGCTCTAGGACGCATAGTTTAGGAGATATGAGCAAAACAAGTTTTTCATATAAAAATTTTAATTTTTTTGGGATTTGGATGGAATTTTCGATTTTTTGGGGGTGGTCATGAATTAAGCTCCTTTTCGCTCTAGGACGCATAGTTTAGGAGATATGAGCAAAACAAGTTTTTCATATAAAAATTTTAATTTTTTTGGGATTTGGATGGAATTTTCGATTTTTTGAGGGTGGTCATGAATTAAGCTCCTTTTCGCTCTAGGACGCATAGTTTAGGAGATATGAGCAAAACAAGTTTTTCATATGAAAATTTTAATTTTTTTGGGATTTGGATGGAATTTTCGTTTTTTTGGGGGTGGTCATGAATTAAGCTCCTTTTCGCTCTAGGACGCATAGTTTAGGAGATATGAGCAAAACAAGTTTTTCATATAAAAATTTTAATTTTTTTGGGATTTGGATGGAATTTTCGATTTTTTGAGGGTGGTCATGAATTAAGCTCCTTTTCGCTCTAGGACGCATAGTTTAGGAGATATGAGCAAAACAAGTTTTTCATATAAAAATTTTAATTTTTTTGGGATTTGGATGGAATTTTCAATTTTTTGAGGGTGGTCATGAATTAAGCTCCTTTTCGCTCTAGGACGCATAGTTTAGGAGATATGAGCAAAACAAGTTTTTCATATAAAAATTAAAATTTTTCAGGATTTGGATGGAATTTTCGATTTTTTGAGGGTGGTCATGAATTAAGCTCCCTTTCGCTCTAGGACGCATAGTTTAGGAGATATGAGCAAACCAAGTTTTTCATATAAAAATTTCAATTTTTCCATGATTTGGATGAAATTTTCAATTTTTTGGGGGTGGTCATGAATTAAGCTCCTTTTCGCTCTAGGACGCATAGTTTAGGAGATATGAGCAAAACAAGTTTTTCATATAAAAATTAAAATTTTTTCAGGATTTGGAAGGAATTTTCGATTTTTGGGGGTGGTCATGAATTAAGGTCCTTTTCGCTCTAGGACGCATAGTTTAGGAGATATGAGCAAAACAAGTTTTTCATATAAAAATTTCAATTTTTTCAGGTTTTGGATGAAATTTTCCATTTTTTGGGGGTGGTCATGAATTAAGCTCCTTTTCGCTCTAGGACGCATAGTTTAGGAGATATGAGCAAAACAAGTTTTTCATATAAAAATTTCAATTTTTTCAGGATTTGAAAGGAATTTTCGATTTTTTGAGGGTGGTCATGAATTAAGCTCCTTTTCGCTCTAGGACGCATAGTTTAGGAGATATGAGCAAAACAAGTTTATCATATAAAAATTTTAATTTTTTTGGGATTTGGATGGAATTTTCGATTTTTTGGGGGTGGTCATGAATTAAGCTCCTTTTCGCTCTAGGACGCATAGTTTAGGAGATATGAGCAAAACAAGTTTTTCATATAAAAATTTTAATTTTTTTGGGATTTGGATGGAATTTTCAATTTTTTGAGGGTGGTCATGAATTAAGCTCCTTTTCGCTCTAGGACGCATAGTTTAGGAGATATGAGCAAAACAAGTTTTTCATATAAAAATTTTAATTTTCTTGGGATTTGGATGGAATTTTCGATTTTTTGGGGGTGGTCATGAATTAAGCTCCTTTTCGCTCTAGGACGCATAGTTTAGGAGATATGAGCAAAACAAGTTTTTCATATAAAAATTTAAATTTTTTCAGGATCTGGAAGGAATTTTCGTTTTTTTGGGGGTGGTCATGAATTAAGCTCCTTTTCGCTCTAGGACGCATAGTTTAGGAGATATGAGCAAAACAAGTTTTTCATATAAAAATTTTAATTTTTTTGGGATTTGGATGGAATTTTCGATTTTTTGAGGGTGGTCATGAATTAAGCTCCTTTTCGCTCTAGGACGCATAGTTTAGGAGATATGAGCAAAACAAGTTTTTCATATAAAAATTTTAATTTTTTTGGGATTTGGATGGAATTTTCAATTTTTTGAGGGTGGTCATGAATTAAGCTCCTTTTCGCTCTAGGACGCATAGTTTAGGAGATATGAGCAAAACAAGTTTTTCATATAAAAATTAAAATTTTTCAGGATTTGGATGGAATTTTCGATTTTTTGAGGGTGGTCATGAATTAAGCTCCCTTTCGCTCTAGGACGCATAGTTTAGGAGATATGAGCAAAACAAGTTTTTCATATAAAAATTTCAATTTTTCCATGATTTGGATGAAATTTTCAATTTTTTGGGGGTGGTCATGAATTAAGCTCCTTTTCGCTCTAGGACGCATAGTTTAGGAGATATGAGCAAAACAAGTTTTTCATATAAAAATTAAAATTTTTTCAGGATTTGGAAGGAATTTTCGATTTTTGGGGGTGGTCATGAATTAAGGTCCTTTTCGCTCTAGGACGCATAGTTTAGGAGATATGAGCAAAACAAGTTTTTCATATAAAAATTTCAATTTTTTCAGGTTTTGGATGGAATTTTCCATTTTTTGGGGGTGGTCATGAATTAAGCTCCTTTTCGCTCTAGGACGCATAGTTTAGGAGATATGAGCAAAACAAGTTTTTCATATAAAAATTTTAATTTTTTTGGGATTTGGATGGAATTTTCGATTTTTTGAGGGTGGTCATGAATTAAGCTCCTTTTCGCTCTAGGACGCATAGTTTAGGAGATATGAGCAAAACAAGTTTTTCATATAAAAATTTTAATTTTTTTGGGATTTGGATGGAATTTTCGATTTTTTGAGGGTGGTCATGAATTAAGCTCCTTTTCGCTCTAGGACGCATAGTTTAGGAGATATGAGCAAAACAAGTTTTTCATATGAAAATTTTAATTTTTTTGGGATTTGGATGGAATTTTCGATTTTTTGGGGGTGGTCATGAATTAAGCTCCTTTTCGCTCTAGGAAGCATAGTTTAGGAGATATGAGCAAAACAAGTTTTTCATATAAAAATTTTAATTTTTTTGGGATTTGGATGGAATTTTCGATTTTTTGAGGGTGGTCATGAATTAAGCTCCTTTTCGCTCTAGGACGCATAGTTTATGAGATATGAGCAAAACAAGTTTTTCATATAAAAATTTTAATTTTTTTGGGATTTGGATGGAATTTTCGATTTTTTGGGGGTGGTCATGAATTAAGCTTCTTTTCGCTCTAGGAAGCATAGTTTAGGAGATATGATCAAAACAAGTTTTTCATATAAAAATTAAAATTTTTTCAGGATTTGGAAGGAATTTTCGATTTTTTGGGGGTGGTCATGAATTAAGCTCCTTTTCGCTCTAGGACGCATAGTTTAGGAGATATGAGCAAAACAAGTTTTTCATATAAAAATTTAAATTTTTTCAGGATTTGGAAGGAATTTTCGTTTTTTTGGGGGTGGTCATGAATTAAGCTCCTTTTCGCTCTAGGACGCATAGTTTAGGAGATATGAGCAAAACAAGTTTTTCATATAAAAATTTTAATTTTTTTGGGATTTGGATGGAATTTTCGATTTTTTGAGGGTGGTCATGAATTAAGCTCCTTTTCGCTCTAGGACGCATAGTTTAGGAGATATGAGCAAAACAAGTTTTTCATATAAAAATTTTAATTTTTTTGGGATTTGGATGGAATTTTCAATTTTTTGAGGGTGGTCATGAATTAAGCTCCTTTTCGCTCTAGGACGCATAGTTTAGGAGATATGAGCAAAACAAGTTTTTCATATAAAAATTTAAATTTTTCAGGATTTGGATGGAATTTTCGATTTTTTGAGGGTGGTCATGAATTAAGCTCCCTTTCGCTCTAGGACGCATAGTTTAGGAGATATGAGCAAAACAAGTTTTTCATATAAAAATTTCAATTTTTCCATGATTTGGATGAAATTTTCAATTTTTTGGGGGTGGTCATGAATTAAGCTCCTTTTCGCTCTAGGACGCATAGTTTAGGAGATATGAGCACAACAAGTTTTTCATATAAAAATTAAAATTTTTTCAGGATTTGGAAGGAATTTTCGATTTTTGGGGGTGGTCATGAATTAAGGTCCTTTTCGCTCTAGGACGCATAGTTTAGGAGATATGAGCAAAACAAGTTTTTCATATAAAAATTTCAATTTTTTCAGGATTTGAAAGGAATTTTCGATTTTTTGAGGGTGGTCATGAATTAAGCTCCTTTTCGCTCTAGGACGCATAGTTTAGGAGATATGAGCAAAACAAGTTTTTCATATAAAAATTTTAATTTTTTTGGGATTTGGATGGAATTTTCGATTTTTTGAGGGTGGTCATGAATTAAGCTCCTTTTCGCTCTAGGACGCATAGTTTAGGAGATATGAGCAAAACAAGTTTTTCATATAAAAATTTAAATTTTTTCAGGATCTGGAAGGAATTTTCGTTTTTTGGGGGTGGTCATGAATTAAGCTCCTTTTCGCTCTAGGACGCATAGTTTAGGAGATATGAGCAAAACAAGTTTTTCATATAAAAATTTTAATTTTTTTGGGATTTGGATGGAATTTTCGATTTTTTGAGGGTGGTCATGAATTAAGCTCCTTTTCGCTCTAGGAAGCATAGTTTAGGAGATATGAGCAAAACAAGTTTTTCATATAAAAATTTTAATTTTTTTGGGATTTGGATGGAATTTTCAATTTTTTGAGGGTGGTCATGAATTAAGCTCCTTTTCGCTCTAGGACGCATAGTTTAGGAGATATGAGCAAAACAAGTTTTTCATATAAAAATTTAAATTTTTCAGGATTTGGATGGAATTTTCGATTTTTTGAGGGTGGTCATGAATTAAGCTCCCTTTCGCTCTAGGACGCATAGTTTAGGAGATATGAGCAAAACAAGTTTTTCATATAAAAATTTCAATTTTTCCATGATTTGGATGAAATTTTGAATTTTTTGGGGGTGGTCATGAATTAAGCTCCTTTTCGCTCTAGGACGCATAGTTTAGGAGATATGAGCAAAACAAGTTTTTCATATAAAAATTAAAATTTTTTCAGGATTTGGAAGGAATTTTCGATTTTTGGGGGTGGTCATGAATTAAGGTCCTTTTCGCTCTAGGACGCATAGTTTAGGAGATATGAGCAAAACAAGTTTTTCATATAAAAATTTCAATTTTTTCAGGTTTTGGATGGAATTTTCCATTTTTTGGGGGTGGTCATGAATTAAGCTCCTTTTCGCTCTAGGACGCATAGTTTAGGAGATATGAGCAAAACAAGTTTTTCATATAAAAATTTCAATTTTTTTGGGATTTGGATGGAATTTTCGATTTTTTGAGGGTGGTCATGAATTAAGCTCTTTTTCGCTCTAGGACGCATAGTTTAGGAGATATGAGCAAAACAAGTTTTTCATATAAAAATGTCAATTTTTCCATGATTTGGATGGAATTTTCAATTTTTTGGGGGTGGTCATGAATTAAGCTCCTTTTCGCTCTAGGACGCATAGTTTAGGAGATATGAGCAAAACAAGTTTTTCATATGAAAATTTCAATTTTTCCATGATTTGGATGGAATTTTCAATTTTTTGAGGGTGGTCATGAATTAAGGTCCTTTTCGCTCTAGGACGCATAGTTTAGGAGATATGAGCAAAACAAGTTTTTCATATAAAAATTTCAATTTTTTTGGGATTTGGATGGAATTTTCGATTTTTTGAGGGTGGTCATGAATTAAGCTCTTTTTCGCTCTAGGACGCATAGTTTAGGAGATATGAGCAAAACAAGTTTTTCATACAAAAATGTCAATTTTTCCATGATTTGGATGGAATTTTCCATTTTTTGGGGGTGGTCATGAATTAAGCTCCTTTTCGCTCTAGGACGCATAGTTTAGGAGATATGAGCAAAACAAGTTTTTCATATGAAAATTTCAATTTTTCCATGATTTGGATGGAATTTTCAATTTTTTGAGGATGGTCATAAATTAAGCTCCTTTTCGCTCTAGGACGCATAGTTTAGGAGATATGAGCAAAACAAGTTTTTCATATAAAAATTTAAATTTTTTCAGGATTTGGAAGGAATTTTCGATTTTTTGGGGGTGGTCATGAATTAAGCTCCTTTTCGCTCTAGGACGCATAGTTTAGGAGATATGAGCAAAACAAGTTTTTCATATAAAAATTTCAATTTTTTCAGGATTTGGAAGGAATTTTCGTTTTTTTGGGGGTGGTCATGAATTAAGCTCCTTTTCGCTCTAGGACGCATAGTTTAGGAGATATGAGCAAAACAAGTTTTTCATATAAAAATTAAAATTTTTTCAGGATTTGGAAGGAATTTTCGATTTTTTGGGGGTGGTCATGAATTAAGCTCCTTTTCGCTCTAGGACGCATAGTTTAGGAGATATGAGCAAAACAAGTTTTTCATATAAAAATTTCAATTTTTTCAGGATTTGGAAGGAATTTTCGATTTTTTGGCGGTGGTCATGAATTAAGCTCCTTTTCGCTCTAGGACGCATAGTTTAGGAGATATGAGCAAAACAAGTTTTTCATATAAAAATTTTAATTTTTTTGGGATTTGGATGGAATTTTCGATTTTTTGAGGGTGGTCATGAATTAAGCTCCTTTTCGCTCTAGGACGCATAGTTTAGGAGATATGAGCAGAACAAGTTTTTCATATAAAAATTTTAATTTTTTTGGGATTTGGATGGAATTTTCGATTTATTGAGGGTGGTCATGAATTAAGCTCCTTTTCGCTCTAGGACGCATAGTTTAGGAGATATGAGCAAAACAAGTTTTTCATATGAAAATTTTAATTTTTTTGGGATTTGGATGGAATTTTCGATTTTTTGGGGGTGGTCATGAATTAAGCTCCTTTTCGCTCTAGGACGCATAGTTTAGGAGATATGAGCAAAACAAGTTTTTCATATAAAAATTTTATTTTTTTTGGGATTTGGATGGAATTTTCGATTTTTTGAGGGTGGTCATGAATTAAGCTCCTTTTCGCTCTAGGACGCATAGTTTATGAGATATGAGCAAAACAAGTTTTTCATATAAAAATTTACAATTTTTCAGGATTTGGATGGAATTTTCGATTTTTTGAGGGTGGTCATGAATTAAGCTCCTTTTCGCTCTAGGACGCATAGTTTAGGAGATATGAGCAAAACAAGTTTTTCATATAAAAATTTTAATTTTTTTGGGATTTGGAAGGAATTTTCGTTTTTTTGGGGGTGGTCATGAATTAAGCTCCTTTTCGCTCTAGGACGCATAGTTTAGGAGATATGAGCAAAACAAGTTTTTCATATAAAAATTTTAATTTTTTTGGGATTTGGATGGAATTTTCGATTTTTTGAGGGTGGTCATGAATTAAGCTCCTTTTCGCTCTAGGACGCATAGTTTAGGAGATATGAGCAAAACAAGTTTTTCATATAAAAATTTTAATTTTTTTGGGATTTGGATGGAATTTTCAATTTTTTGAGGGTGGTCATGAATTAAGCTCCTTTTCGCTCTAGGACGCATAGTTTAGGAGATATGAGCAAAACAAGTTTTTCATATAAAAATTTAAATTTTTCAGGATTTGGATGGAATTTTCGATTTTTTGAGGGTGGTCATGAATTAAGCTCCCTTTCGCTCTAGGACGCATAGTTTAGGAGATATGAGCAAAACAAGTTTTTCATATAAAAATTTCAATTTTTCCATGATTTGGATGAAATTTTCAATTTTTTGGGGGTGGTCATGAATTAAGCTCCTTTTCGCTCTAGGACGCATAGTTTAGGAGATATGAGCAAAACAAGTTTTTCATATAAAAATTAAAATTTTTTCAGGATTTGGAAGGAATTTTAGATTTTTGGGGGTGGTCATGAATTAAGGTCCTTTTCGCTCTAGGACGCATAGTTTAGGAGATATGAGCAAAACAAGTTTTTCATATAAAAATTTCAATTTTTTCAGGTTTTGGATGGAATTTTCCATTTTTTGGGGGTGGTCATGAATTAAGCTCCTTTTCGCTCTAGGACGCATAGTTTAGGAGATATGAGCAAAACAAGTTTTTCATATAAAAATTTCAATTTTTTCAGGATTTGAAAGGAATTTTCGATTTTTTGAGGGTTGTCATGAATTAAGCTCCTTTTCGCTCTAGGACGCATAGTTTAGGAGATATGAGCAAAACAAGTTTTTCATATAAAAATTTTAATTTTTTTGGGATTTGGATGGAATTTTCGATTTTTTGGGGGTGGTCATGAATTAAGCTCCTTTTCGCTCTAGGACGCATAGTTTAGGAGATATGAGCAAAACAAGTTTTTCATATAAAAATTTTAATTTTTTTGGGATTTGGATGGAATTTTCGATTTTTTTGAGGGTGGTCATGAATTAAGCTCCTTTTCGCTCTAGGACGCATAGTTTAGGAGATATGAGCAAAACAAGTTTTTCATATGAAAATTTTAATTTTTTTGGGATTTGGATGGAATTTTCGATTTTTTGGGGGTGGTCATGAATTAAGCTCCTTTTCGCTCTAGGACGCATAGTTTAGAAGATATGAGCAAAACAAGTTTTTCATATAAAAATTAAAATTTTTTCAGGATTTGGAAGGAATTTTCGATTTTTGGGGGTGGTCATGAATTAAGGTCCTTTTCGCTCTAGGACGCATAGTTTAGGAGATATGAGCAAAACAAGTTTTTCATATAAAAATTTCAATTTTTTCAGGTTTTGGATGGAATTTTCCATTTTTTGGGGGTGGTCATGAATTAAGCTCCTTTTCGCTCTAGGACGCATAGTTTAGGAGATATGAGCAAAACAAGTTTTTCATATAAAAATTTCAATTTTTTTGGGATTTGGATGGAATTTTCGATTTTTTGAGGGTGGTCATGAATTAAGCTCCTTTTCGCTCTAGGACGCATAGTTTAGGAGATGTGAGCAAAACAAGTTTTTCATATAAAAATGTCAATTTTTCCATGATTTGGATGGAATTTTCAATTTTTTGGGGGTGGTCATGAATTAAGCTCCTTTTCGCTCTAGGACGCATAGTTTAGGAGATATGAGCAAAACAAGTTTTTCATATGAAAATTTCAATTTTTCCATGATTTGGATGGAATTTTCAATTTTTTGAGGGTGGTCATAAAGTAAGCTCCTTTTCGCTCTAGGACGCATAGTTTAGGAGATATGAGCAAAACAAGTTTTTCATATAAAAATTTACAATTTTTCAGGATTTGGATGGAATTTTCGTTTTTTTGGGGGTGGTCATGAATTAAGCTCCTTTTCGCTCTAGGACGCATAGTTTAGGAGATATGAGCAAAACAAGTTTTTCATATAAAAATTTAAATTTTTTCAGGATTTGGAAGGAATTTTCGATTTTTTGGGGGTGGTCATGAATTAAGCTCCTTTTCGCTCTAGGACGCATAGTTTAGGAGATATGAGCAAAACAAGTTTTTCATATAAAAATTTAAATTTTTTCAGGATTTGAAAGGAATTTTCGATTTTTTGAGGGTGGTCATGAATTAAGCTCCTTTTCGCTCTAGGACGCATAGTTTAGGAGATATGAGCAAAACAAGTTTTTCATATAAAAATTTAAATTTTTTCAGGATTTGAAAGGAATTTTCGATTTTTTGAGGGTGGTCATGAATTAAGCTCCTTTTCGCTCTAGGACGCATAGTTTAGGAGATATGAGCAAAACAAGTTTTTCATATAAAAATTTTAATTTTTTTGGGATTTGGATGGAATTTTAAATTTTTTGAGGGTGGTCATGAATTAAGCTCCTTTTCGCTCTAGGACGCATAGTTTAGGAGATATGAGCAAAACAAGTTTTTCATATAAAAATTTTAATTTTTTTGGGATTTGGATGGAATTTTCGATTTTTTGGGGGTGGTCATGAATTAAGCTCCTTTTCGCTCTAGGACGCATAGTTTAGGAGATATGAGCAAAACAAGTTTTTCATATAAAAATTTTAATTTTTTTGGGATTTGGATGGAATTTTCGATTTTTTGGGGGTGGTCGTGAATTAAGCTCCTTTTCGCTCTAGGACGCATAGTTTAGGAGATATGAGCAAAACAAGTTTTTCATATAAAAATTTTAATTTTTTTGGGATTTGGATGGAATTTTCGATTTTTTGGGGGTGGTCATGAATTAAGCTCCTTTTCGCTCTAGGACGCATAGTTTAGGAGATATGAGCAAAACAAGTTTTTCATATAAAAATTTTAATTTTTTTGGGATTTGGATGGAATTTTCGATTTTTTGGGGGTGGTCATGAATTAAGCTTCTTTTCGCTCTAGGAAGCATAGTTTAGGAGATATGATCAAAACAAGTTTTTCATATAAAAATTTCAATTTTTTCAGGATTTGGAAGGAATTTTCGATTTTTTGGGGGTGGTCATGAATTAAGCTCCTTTTCGCTCTAGGACGCATAGTTTAGGAGATATGAGCAAAACAAGTTTTTCATATAAAAATTTAAATTTTTTCAGGATTTGGAAGGAATTTTCGTTTTTTTGGGGGTGGTCATGAATTAAGCTCCTTTTCGCTCTAGGACGCATAGTTTAGGAGATATGAGCAAAACAAGTTTTTCATATAAAAATTTTAATTTTTTTGGGATTTGGATGGAATTTTCGATTTTTTGAGGGTGGTCATGAATTAAGCTCCTTTTCGCTCTAGGACGCATAGTTTAGGAGATATGAGCAAAACAAGTTTTTCATATAAAAATTTTAATTTTTTTGGGATTTGGATGGAATTTTCAATTTTTTGAGGGTGGTCATGAATTAAGCTCCTTTTCGCTCTAGGACGCATAGTTTAGGAGATATGAGCAAAACAAGTTTTTCATATAAAAATTTAAATTTTTCAGGATTTGGATGGAATTTTCGATTTTTTGAGGGTGGTCATGAATTAAGCTCCCTTTCGCTCTAGGACGCATAGTTTAGGAGATATGAGCAAAACAAGTTTTTCATATAAAAATTTCAATTTTTCCATGATTTGGATGAAATTTTCAATTTTTTGGGGGTGGTCATGAATTAAGCTCCTTTTCGCTCTAGGACGCATAGTTTAGGAGATATGAGCACAACAAGTTTTTCATATAAAAATTAAAATTTTTTCAGGATTTGGAAGGAATTTTCGATTTTTGGGGGTGGTCATGAATTAAGGTCCTTTTCGCTCTAGGACGCATAGTTTAGGAGATATGAGCAAAACAAGTTTTTCATATAAAAATTTCAATTTTTTCAGGTTTTGGATGGAATTTTCCATTTTTTGGGGGTGGTCATGAATTAATCTCCTTTTCGCTCTAGGACGCATAGTTTAGGAGATATGAGCAAAACAAGTTTTTCATAAAAAAATTTCAATTTTTTCAGGATTTGAAAGGAATTTTCGATTTTTTGAGGGTGGTCATGAATTAAGCTCCTTTTCGCTCTAGGACGCATAGTTTAGGAGATATGAGCAAAACAAGTTTTTCATATAAAAATTTTAATTTTTTTGGGATTTGGATGGAATTTTCGATTTTTTGGGGGTGGTCATGAATTAAGCTCCTTTTCGCTCTAGGACGCATAGTTTAGGAGATATGAGCAAAACAAGTTTTTCATATAAAAATTTTAATTTTTTTGGGATTTGGATGGAATTTTCGATTTTTTGAGGGTGGTCATGAATTAAGCTCCTTTTCGCTCTAGGACGCATAGTTTAGGAGATATGAGCAAAACAAGTTTTTCATATAAAAATTTTAATTTTTTTGGGATTTGGATAGAATTTTCGATTTTTTGAGGGTGGTCATGAATTAAGCTCCTTTTCGCTCTAGGACGCATAGTTTATGAGATATGAGCAAAACAAGTTTTTCATATAAAAATTTACAATTTTTCAGGATTTGGATGGAATTTTCGATTTTTTGAGGGTGGTCATGAATTAAGCTCCTTTTCGCTCTAGGACGCATAGTTTAGGAGATATGAGCAAAACAAGTTTTTCATATAAAAATTTTAATTTTTTTGGGATTTGGATGGAATTTTCAATTTTTTGAGGGTGGTCATGAATTAAGCTCCTTTTCGCTCTAGGACGCATAGTTTAGGAGATATGAGCAAAACAAGTTTTTCATATAAAAATTTTAATTTTTTTGGGATTTGGATGGAATTTTCGATTTTTTGGGGGTGGTCATGAATTAAGCTCCTTTTCGCTCTAGGACGCATAGTTTAGGAGATATGAGCAAAACAAGTTTTTCATATAAAAATTTAATTTTTTTCAGGATCTGGAAGGAATTTTCGTTTTTTTGGGGGTGGTCATGAATTAAGCTCCTTTTCGCTCTAGGACGCATAGTTTAGGAGATATGAGCAAAACAAGTTTTTCATATAAAAATTTTAATTTTTTTGGGATTTGGATGGAATTTTCGATTTTTTGAGGGTGGTCATGAATTAAGCTCCTTTTCGCTCTAGGACGCATAGTTTAGGAGATATGAGCAAAACAAGTTTTTCATATAAAAATGTCAATTTTTCCATGATTTGGATGGAATTTTCAATTTTTTGGGGGTGGTCATGAATTAAGCTCCTTTTCGCTCTAGGACGCATAGTTTAGGAGATATGAGCAAAACAAGTTTTTCATATAAAAATTTAAATTTTTCAGGATTTGGATGGAATTTTCGATTTTTTGAGGGTGGTCATGAATTAAGCTCCCTTTCGCTCTAGGACGCATAGTTTAGGAGATATGAGCAAAACAAGTTTTTCATATAAAAATTTCAATTTTTCCATGATTTGGATGAAATTTTCAATTTTTTGGGGGTGGTCATGAATTAAGCTCCTTTTCGCTCTAGGACGCATAGTTTAGGAGATATGAGCAAAACAAGTTTTTCATATAAAAATTAAAATTTTTTCAGGATTTGGAAGGAATTTTCGATTTTTGGGGGTGGTCATGAATTAAGGTCCTTTTCGCTCTAGGACGCATAGTTTAGGAGATATGAGCAAAACAAGTTTTTCATATAAAAATTTCAATTTTTTCAGGTTTTGGATGGATTTTTCCATTTTTTGGGGGTGGTCAGGAATTAAGCTCCTTTTCGCTCTAGGACGCATAGTTTAGGAGATATGAGCAAAACAAGTTTTTCATATAAAAATTTCAATTTTTTTGGGATTTGGATGGAATTTTCGATTTTTTGAGGGTGGTCATGAATTAAGCTCCTTTTCGCTCTAGGACGCATAGTTTAGGAGATATGAGCAAAACAAGTTTTTCATATAAAAATGTCAATTTTTCCATGATTTGGATGGAATTTTCAATTTTTTGGGGGTGGTCATGAATTAAGCTCCTTTTCGCTCTAGGACGCATAGTTTAGGAGATATGAGCAAAACAAGTTTTTCATATGAAAATTTCAATTTTTCCTTGATTTGGATGGAATTTTCAATTTTTTGAGGGTGGTCATAAATTAAGCTCCTTTTCGCTCTAGGACGCATAGTTTAGGAGATATTAGCAAAACAAGTTTTTCATATAAAAATTTACAATTTTTCAGGATTTGGATGGAATTTTCGTTTTTTTGGGGGTGGTCATGAATTAAGCTCCTTTTCGCTCTAGGACGCATAGTTTAGGAGATATGAGCAAAACAAGTTTTTCATATAAAAATTTAAATTTTTTCAGGATTTGGAAGGAATTTTCGATTTTTTGGGGGTGGTCATGAATTAAGCTCCTTTTCGCTCTAGGACGCATAGTTTAGGAGATATGAGCAAAACAAGTTTTTCATATAAAAATTTAATTTTTTTCAGGATCTGGAAGGAATTTTCGTTTTTTTGGGGGTGGTCATGAATTAAGCTCCTTTTCGCTCTAGGACGCATAGTTTAGGAGATATGAGCAAAACAAGTTTTTCATATAAAAATTTTAATTTTTTTGGGATTTGGATGGAATTTTCGATTTTTTGAGGGTGGTCATGAATTAAGCTCCTTTTCGCTCTAGGACGCATAGTTTAGGAGATATGAGCAAAACAAGTTTTTCATATAAAAATGTCAATTTTTCCATGATTTGGATGGAATTTTCAATTTTTTGGGGGTGGTCATGAATTAAGCTCCTTTTCGCTCTAGGACGCATAGTTTAGGAGATATGAGCAAAACAAGTTTTTCATATAAAAATTTAAATTTTTCAGGATTTGGATGGAATTTTCGATTTTTTGAGGGTGGTCATGAATTAAGCTCCCTTTCGCTCTAGGACGCATAGTTTAGGAGATATGAGCAAAACAAGTTTTTCATATAAAAATTTCAATTTTTCCATGATTTGGATGAAATTTTCAATTTTTTGGGGGTGGTCATGAATTAAGCTCCTTTTCGCTCTAGGACGCATAGTTTAGGAGATATGAGCAAAACAAGTTTTTCATATAAAAATTAAAATTTTTTCAGGATTTGGAAGGAATTTTCGATTTTTGGGGGTGGTCATGAATTAAGGTCCTTTTCGCTCTAGGACGCATAGTTTAGGAGATATGAGCAAAACAAGTTTTTCATATAAAAATTTCAATTTTTTCAGGTTTTGGATGGATTTTTCCATTTTTTGGGGGTGGTCAGGAATTAAGCTCCTTTTCGCTCTAGGACGCATAGTTTAGGAGATATGAGCAAAACAAGTTTTTCATATAAAAATTTCAATTTTTTTGGGATTTGGATGGAATTTTCGATTTTTTGAGGGTGGTCATGAATTAAGCTCCTTTTCGCTCTAGGACGCATAGTTTAGGAGATATGAGCAAAACAAGTTTTTCATATAAAAATGTCAATTTTTCCATGATTTGGATGGAATTTTCAATTTTTTGGGGGTGGTCATGAATTAAGCTCCTTTTCGCTCTAGGACGCATAGTTTAGGAGATATGAGCAAAACAAGTTTTTCATATGAAAATTTCAATTTTTCCTTGATTTGGATGGAATTTTCAATTTTTTGAGGGTGGTCATAAATTAAGCTCCTTTTCGCTCTAGGACGCATAGTTTAGGAGATATGAGCAAAACAAGTTTTTCATATAAAAATTTACAATTTTTCAGGATTTGGATGGAATTTTCGTTTTTTTGGGGGTGGTCATGAATTAAGCTCCTTTTCGCTCTAGGACGCATAGTTTAGGAGATATGAGCAAAACAAGTTTTTCATATAAAAATTTAAATTTTTTCAGGATTTGGAAGGAATTTTCGATTTTTTGGGGGTGGTCATGAATTAAGCTCCTTTTCGCTCTAGGACGCATAGTTTAGGAGATATGAGCAAAACAAGTTTTTCATATAAAAATTTAAATTTTTTCAGGATTTGGAAGGAATTTTCGTTTTTTTTGGGGTGGTCATGAATTAAGCTCCTTTTCGCTCTAGGACGCATAGTTTAGGAGATATGAGCAAAACAAGTTTTTCATATAAAAATTTCAATTTTTTCAGGATTTGAAAGGAATTTTCGATTTTTTGAGGGTGGTCATGAATTAAGCTCCTTTTCGCTCTAGGACGCATAGTTTAGGAGATATGAGCAAAACAAGTTTTTCATATAAAAATTTTAATTTTTTTGGGATTTGGATGGAATTTTCGATTTTTTGAGGGTGGTCATGAATTAAGCTCCTTTTCGCTCTAGGACGCATAGTTTAGGAGATATGAGCAAAACAAGTTTTTCATATAAAAATTTTAATTTTTTTGGGATTTGGATGGAATTTTCGATTTTTTGAGGGTGGTCATGAATTAAGCTCCTTTTCGCTCTAGGACGCATAGTTTATGAGATATGAGCAAAACAAGTTTTTCATATAAAAATTTACAATTTTTCAGGATTTGGATGGAATTTTCGATTGTTTGAGGGTGGTCATGAATTAAGCTCCTTTTCGCTCTAGGACGCATAGTTTAGGAGATATGAGCAAAACAAGTTTTTCATATAAAAATTTTAATTTTTTTGGGATTTGGATGGAATTTTCAATTTTTTGAGGGTGGTCATGAATTAAGCTCCTTTTCGCTCTAGGACGCATAGTTTAGGAGATATGAGCAAAACAAGTTTTTCATATAAAAATTTTAATTTTTTTGGGATTTGGATGGAATTTTCGATTTTTTGGGGGTGGTCATGAATTAAGCTCCTTTTCGCTCTAGGACGCATAGTTTAGGAGATATGAGCAAAACAAGTTTTTCATATAAAAATTTAAATTTTTTCAGGATCTGGAAGGAATTTTCGTTTTTTTGGGGGTGGTCATGAATTAAGCTCCTTTTCGCTCTAGGACGCATAGTTTAGGAGATATGAGCAAAACAAGTTTTTCATATAAAAATTTTAATTTTTTTGGGATTTGGATGGAATTTTCGATTTTTTGAGGGTGGTCATGAATTAAGCTCCTTTTCGCTCTAGGACGCATAGTTTAGGAGATATGAGCAAAACAAGTTTTTCATATAAAAATTTTAATTTTTTTGGGATTTGGATGGAATTTTCAATTTTTTGAGGGTGGTCATGAATTAAGCTCCTTTTCGCTCTAGGACGCATAGTTTAGGAGATATGAGCAAAACAAGTTTTTCATATAAAAATTTAAATTTTTCAGGATTTGGATGGAATTTTCGATTTTTTGAGGGTGGTCATGAATTAAGCTCCCTTTCGCTCTAGGACGCATAGTTTAGGAGATATGAGCAAAACAAGTTTTTCATATAAAAATTTCAATTTTTCCATGATTTGGATGAAATTTTCAATTTTTTGGGGGTGGTCATGAATTAAGCTCCTTTTCGCTCTAGGACGCATAGTTTAGGAGATATGAGCAAAACAAGTTTTTCATATAAAAATTAAAATTTTTTCAGGATTTGGAAGGAATTTTCGATTTTTTGAGGGTGGTCATAAATTAAGCTCCTTTTCGCTCTAGGACGCATAGTTTAGGAGATATGAGCAAAACAAGTTTTTCATATAAAAATTTACAATTTTTCAGGATTTGGATGGAATTTTCGTTTTTTTGGGGGTGGTCATGAATTAAGCTCCTTTTCGCTCTAGGACGCATAGTTTAGGAGATATGAGCAAAACAAGTTTTTCATATAAAAATTTTAATTTTTTTGGGATTTGGATGGAATTTTCGATTTTTTGGGGGTGGTCATGAATTAAGCTCCTTTTCGCTCTAGGACGCATAGTTTAGGAGATATGAGCAAAACAAGTTTTTCATATAAAAATTTCAAATTTTTCAGAATTTGGATGGAATTCAATTTTTTGAGGGTGGTCATGAATTAAGCTCCTTTTCGCTCTAGGACGCATAGTTTAGGAGATATGAGCAAACAAGTTTTTCATATAAAAATTTCAATTTTTCCATGATTTGGATGAAATTTTCAATTTTTTGGGGGTGGTCATGAATTAAGCTCCTTTTCGCTCTAGGACGCATAGTTTAGGAGATATGAGCAAAACAAGTTTTTCATATAAAAATTAAAATTTTTTCAGGATTTGGAAGGAATTTTCGATTTTTGGGGGTGGTCATGAATTAAGGTCCTTTTCGCTCTAGGACGCATAGTTTAGGAGATATGAGCAAAACAAGTTTTTCATATAAAAATTTCAATTTTTTCAGGTTTTGGATGGAATTTTCGATTTTTTGGGGATGGTCATGAATTAAGCTCCTTTTCGCTCTAAAAAGCATAGTTTAGGAGATATGATCAAAACAAGTTTTTCATATAAAAATTTCAATTTTTTCAGGATTTGGAAGGAATTTTCGATTTTTTTGGGGGTGGTCATGAATTAAGCTCCTTTTCGCTCTAGGACGCATAGTTTAGGAGATATGAGCAAAACAAGTTTTTCATATAAAAATGTCAATTTTTCCATGATTTGGATGGAATTTTCAATTTTTTGGGGGTGGTCATGAATTAAGCTCCTTTTCGCTCTAGGACGCATAGTTTAGGAGATATGAGCAAAACAAGTTTTTCATATGAAAATTTCAATTTTTCCATGATTTGGATGGAATTTTCAATTTTTTGAGGGTGGTCATAAATTAAGCTCCTTTTCGCTCTAGGACGCATAGTTTAGGAGATATGAGCAAAACAAGTTTTTCATATAAAAATTTACAATTTTTCAGGATTTGGATGGAATTTTCGTTTTTTTGGGGGTGGTCATGAATTAAGCTCCTTTTCGCTCTAGGACGCATAGTTTAGGAGATATGAGCAAAACAAGTTTTTCATATAAAAATTTAAATTTTTTCAGGATTTGGAAGGAATTTTCGATTTTTTGGGGGTGGTCATGAATTAAGCTCCTTTTCGCTCTAGGACGCATAGTTTAGGAGATATGAGCAAAACAAGTTTTTCATATAAAAATTTAAATTTTTTCAGGATTTGGAAGGAATTTTCGTTTTTTTGGGGGTGGTCATGAATTAAGCTCCTTTTCGCTCTAGGACGCATAGTTTAGGAGATATGAGCAAAACAAGTTTTTCATATAAAAATTTCAATTTTTTCAGGATTTGAAAGGAATTTTCGATTTTTTGAGGGTGGTCATGAATTAAGCTCCTTTTCGCTCTAGGACGCATAGTTTAGGAGATATGAGCAAAAAAAGTTTTTCATATAAAAATTTTAATTTTTTTGGGATTTGGATGGAATTTTCGATTTTTTGAGGGTGGTCATGAATTAAGCTCCTTTTCGCTCTAGGACGCATAGTTTAGGAGATATGAGCAAAACAAGTTTTTCATATAAAAATTTTAATTTTTTTGGGATTTGGATGGAATTTTCGATTTTTTGAGGGTGGTCATGAATTAAGCTCCTTTTCGCTCTAGGACGCATAGTTTATGAGATATGAGCAAAACAAGTTTTTCATATAAAAATTTACAATTTTTCAGGATTTGGATGGAATTTTCGATTTTTTGAGGGTGGTCATGAATTAAGCTCCTTTTCGCTCTAGGACGCATAGTTTAGGAGATATGAGCAAAACAAGTTTTTCATATAAAAATTTTAATTTTTTGGGATTTGGATGGAATTTTCGATTTTTTGGGGGTGGTCATGAATTAAGCTCCTTTTCGCTCTAGGACGCATAGTTTAGGAGATATGAGCAAAACAAGTTTTTCATATAAAAATTTTAATTTTTTTGGGATTTGGATGGAATTTTCGATTTTTTGGGGGTGGTCATGAATTAAGCTCCTTTTCGCTCTAGGACGCATAGTTTAGGAGATATGAGCAAAACAAGTTTTTCATATAAAAATTTTAATTTTTTTGGGATTTGGATGGAATTTTCGATTTTTTGGGGGTGGTCATGAATTAAGCTCCTTTTCGCTCTAGGACGCATAGTTTAGGAGATATGAGCAAAACAAGTTTTTCATATAAAAATTTCAATTTTTTCAGGATTTGAAAGGAATTTTCGATTTTTTGAGGGTGGTCATGAATTAAGCTCCTTTTCGCTCTAGGACGCATAGTTTAGGAGATATGAGCAAAACAAGTTTTTCATATAAAAATTTTAATTTTTTGGGATTTGGATGGAATTTTCGATTTTTTGAGGGTGGTCATGAATTAAGCTCCTTTTCGCTCTAGGACGCATAGTTTAGGAGATATGAGCAAAACAAGTTTTTCATATAAAAATTTAAATTTTTTCAGGTTTTGGATGGAATTTTCCATTTTTTGGGGGTGGTCAGGAATTAAGCTCCTTTTCGCTCTAGGACGCATAGTTTAGGAGATATGAGCAAAACAAGTTTTTCATATAAAAATTTCAATTTTTTCAGGATTTGAAAGGAATTTTCGATTTTTTGAGGGTGGTCATGAATTAAGCTCCTTTTCGCTCTAGGACGCATAGTTTAGGAGATATGAGCAAAACAAGTTTTTCATATAAAAATTTTAATTTTTCCATGATTTGGATGGAATTTTCAATTTTTTGAGGGTGGTCATAAATTAAGCTCCTTTTCGCTCTAGGACGCATAGTTTAGGAGATATGAGCAAAACAAGTTTTTCATATAAAAATTTACAATTTTTCAGGATTTGGATGGAATTTTCGTTTTTTTGGGGGTGGTCATGAATTAAGCTCCTTTTCGCTCTAGGACGCATAGTTTAGGAGATATGAGCAAAACAAGTTTTTCATATAAAAATTTAAATTTTTTCAGGATTTGGAAGGAATTTTCGATTTTTTGGGGGTGGTCATGAATTAAGCTCCTTTTCGCTCTAGGACGCATAGTTTAGGAGATATGAGCAAAACAAGTTTTTCATATAAAAATTTAAATTTTTTCAGGATTTGGAAGGAATTTTCGTTTTTTTGGGGGTGGTCATGAATTAAGCTCCTTTTCGCTCTAGGACGCATAGTTTACGAGATATGAGCAAAACAAGTTTTTCATATAAAAATTTAAATTTTTTCAGGATTTGAAAGGAATTTTCGATTTTTTGAGGGTGGTCATGAATTAAGCTCCTTTTCGCTCTAGGACGCATAGTTTAGGAGATATGAGCAAAACAAGTTTTTCATATAAAAATTTTAATTTTTTTTGGGATTTGGATGGAATTTTCGATTTTTTGAGGGTGGTCATGAATTAAGCTCCTTTTCGCTCTAGGACGCATAGTTTAGGAGATATGAGCAAAACAAGTTTTTCATATAAAAATTTTAATTTTTTTGGGATTTGGATGGAATTTTCGATTTTTTGAGGGTGGTCATGAATTAAGCTCCTTTTCGCTCTAGGACGCATAGTTTATGAGATATGAGCAAAACAAGTTTTTCATATAAAAATTTACAATTTTTCAGGATTTGGATGGAATTTTCGATTTTTTGAGGGTGGTCATGAATTAAGCTCCTTTTCGCTCTAGGACGCATAGTTTAGGAGATATGAGCAAAACAAGTTTTTCATATAAAAATTTTAATTTTTTGGGATTTGGATGGAATTTTCGATTTTTTGGGGGTGGTCATGAATTAAGCTCCTTTTCGCTCTAGGACGCATAGTTTAGGAGATATGAGCAAAACAAGTTTTTCATATAAAAATTTTAATTTTTTTGGGATTTGGATGGAATTTTCGATTTTTTGGGGGTGGTCATGAATTAAGCTCCTTTTCGCTCTAGGACGCATAGTTTAGGAGATATGAGCAAAACAAGTTTTTCATATAAAAATTTTAATTTTTTTGGGATTTGGATGGAATTTTCGATTTTTTGGGGGTGGTCATGAATTAAGCTCCTTTTCGCTCTAGGACGCATAGTTTAGGAGATATGAGCAAAACAAGTTTTTCATATAAAAATTTCAATTTTTTCAGGATTTGAAAGGAATTTTCGATTTTTTGAGGGTGGTCATGAATTAAGCTCCTTTTCGCTCTAGGACGCATAGTTTAGGAGATATGAGCAAAACAAGTTTTTCATATAAAAATTTTAATTTTTTTGGGATTTGGATGGAATTTTCGATTTTTTGAGGGTGGTCATGAATTAAGCTCCTTTTCGCTCTAGGACGCATAGTTTAGGAGATATGAGCAAAACAAGTTTTTCATATAAAAATTTAAATTTTTTCAGGTTTTGGATGGAATTTTCCATTTTTTGGGGGTGGTCAGGAATTAAGCTCCTTTTCGCTCTAGGACGCATAGTTTAGGAGATATGAGCAAAACAAGTTTTTCATATAAAAATTTTAATTTTTTTGGGATTTGGATGGAATTTTCGATTTTTTGAGGGTGGTCATGAATTAAGCTCCTTTTCGCTCTAGGACGCATAGTTTAGGAGATATGAGCAAAACAAGTTTTTCATATGAAAATTTTAATTTTTTTGGGATTTGGATGGAATTTTCGATTTTTTGGGGGTGGTCATGAATTAAGCTCCTTTTCGCTCTAGGACGCATAGTTTAGGAGATATGAGCAAAACAAGTTTTTCATATAAAAATTTTAATTTTTTTGGGATTTGGATGGAATTTTCGATTTTTTGAGGGTGGTCATGAATTAAGCTCCTTTTCGCTCTAGGACGCATAGTTTAGGAGATATGAGCAAAACAAGTTTTTCATATGAAAATTTTAATTTTTTTGGGATTTGGATGGAATTTCCGATTTTTTGGGGGGTGGTCATGAATTAAGCTCCTTTTCGCTCTAGGACGCATAGTTTAGGAGATATGAGCAAAACAAGTTTTTCATATAAAAATTTTAATTTTTTTGGGATTTGGATGGAATTTTCGATTTTTTGAGGGTGGTCATGAATTAAGCTCCTTTTCGCTCTAGGACGCATAGTTTATGAGATATGAGCAAAACAAGTTTTTCATATAAAAATTTACAATTTTTCAGGATTTGGATGGAATTTTCGATTTTTTGAGGGTGGTCATGAATTAAGCTCCTTTTCGCTCTAGGACGCATAGTTTAGGAGATATGAGCAAAACAAGTTTTTCATATAAAAATTTTAATTTTTTTGGGATTTGGATGGAATTTTCAATTTTTTGAGGGTGGTCATGAATTAAGCTCCTTTTCGCTCTAGGACGCATAGTTTAGGAGATATGAGCAAAACAAGTTTTTCATATAAAAATTTAAATTTTTTCAGGATCTGGAAGGAATTTTCGTTTTTTTGGGGTTGGTCATGAATTAAGCTCCTTTTCGCTCTAGGACGCATAGTTTAGGAGATATGAGCAAAACAAGTTTTTCATATAAAAATTTTAATTTTTTTGGGATTTGGATGGAATTTTCGATTTTTTGAGGGTGGTCATGAATTAAGCTCCTTTTCGCTCTAGGACGCATAGTTTAGGAGATATGAGCAAAACAAGTTTTTCATATAAAAATTTTAATTTTTTTGGGATTTGGATGGAATTTTCAATTTTTTGAGGGTGGTCATGAATTAAGCTCCTTTTCGCTCTAGGACGCATAGTTTAGGAGATATGAGCAAAACAAGTTTTTCATATAAAAATTTAAATTTTTCAGGATTTGGATGGAATTTTCGATTTTTTGAGGGTGGTCATGAATTAAGCTCCCTTTCGCTCTAGGACGCATAGTTTAGGAGATATGAGCAAAACAAGTTTTTCATATAAAAATTTCAATTTTTCCATGATTTGGATGAAATTTTCAATTTTTTGGGGGTGGTCATGAATTAAGCTCCTTTTCGCTCTAGGACGCATAGTTTAGGAGATATGAGCAAAACGAGTTTTTCATATAAAAATTAAAATTTTTTCAGGATTTGGAAGGAATTTTCGATTTTTGGGGGTGGTCATGAATTAAGGTCCTTTTCGCTCTAGGACGCATAGTTTAGGAGATATGAGCAAAACAAGTTTTTCATATAAAAATTTCAATTTTTTCAGGTTTTGGATGGAATTTTCCATTTTTTGGGGGTGGTCATGAATTAAGCTCCTTTTCGCTCTAGGACGCATAGTTTAGGAGATATGAGCAAAACAAGTTTTTCATATAAAAATTTCCATTTTTTTGGGATTTGGATGGAATTTTCGATTTTTTGAAGGTGGTCATGAATTAAGCTCCTTTTCGCTCTAGGACGCATAGTTTAGGAGATATGAGCAAAACAAGTTTTTCATATAAACATGTCAATTTTTCCATGATTTGGATGGAATTTTCAATTTTTTGGGGGTGGTCATGAATTAAGCTCCTTTTCGCTCTAGGACGCATAGTTTAGGAGATATGAGCAAAACAAGTTTTTCATATGAAAATTTCAATTTTTCCATGATTTGGATGGAATTTTCAATTTTTTGAGGGTGGTCATAAATTAAGCTCCTTTTCGCTCTAGGACGCATAGTTTAGGAGATATGAGCAAAACAAGTTTTTCATATAAAAATTTACAATTTTTCAGGATTTGGATGGAATTTTCGTTTTTTTGGGGGTGGTCATGAATTAAGCTCCTTTTCGCTCTAGGACGCATAGTTTAGGAGATATGAGCAAAACAAGTTTTTCATATAAAAATTTAAATTTTTTCAGGATTTGGAAGGAATTTTCGATTTTTTGGGGGTGGTCATGAATTAAGCTCCTTTTCGCTCTAGGACGCATAGTTTAGGAGATATGAGCAAAACAAGTTTTTCATATAAAAATTTAAATTTTTTCAGGATTTGAAAGGAATTTTCGATTTTTTGAGGGTGGTCATGAATTAAGCTCCTTTTCGCTCTAGGACGCATAGTTTAGGAGATATGAGCAAAACAAGTTTTTCATATAAAAATTTTAATTTTTTTGGGATTTGGATGGAATTTTCGATTTTTTGAGGGTGGTCATGAATTAAGCTCCTTTTCGCTCTAGGACGCATAGTTTAGGAGATATGAGCAAAACAAGTTTTTCATATAAAAATTTTAATTTTTTTGGGATTTGGATGGAATTTTCGATTTTTTGAGGGTGGTCATGAATTAAGCTCCTTTTCGCTCTAGGACGCATAGTTTATGAGATATGAGCAAAACAAGTTTTTCATATAAAAATTTACAATTTTTCAGGATTTGGATGGAATTTTCGATTTTTTGAGGGTGGTCATGAATTAAGCTCCTTTTCGCTCTAGGACGCATAGTTTAGGAGATATGAGCAAAACAAGTTTTTCATATAAAAATTTTAATTTTTTTGGGATTTGGATGGAATTTTCGATTTTTTGGGGGTGGTCATGAATTAAGGTCCTTTTCGCTCTAGGACGCATAGTTTAGGAGATATGAGCAAAACAAGTTTTTCATATAAAAATTTTAATTTTTTTGGGATTTGGATGGAATTTTCGATTTTTTGGGGGTGGTCATGAATTAAGCTCCTTTTCGCTCTAGGACGCATAGTTTAGGAGATATGAGCAAAACAAGTTTTTCATATAAAAATTTTAATTTTTTTGGGATTTGGATGGAATTCTCGATTTTTTGGGGGTGGTCATGAATTAAGCTTCTTTTCGCTCTAGGAAGCATAGTTTAGGAGATATGATCAAAACAAGTTTTTCATATAAAAATTTCAATTTTTTCAGGATTTGGAAGGAATTTTCGATTTTTTGGGGGTGGTCATGAATTAAGCTCCTTTTCGCTCTAGGACGCATAGTTTAGGAGATATGAGCAAAACAAGTTTTTCATATAAAAATTTAAATTTTTTCAGGATTTGGAAGGAATTTTCGTTTTTTTGGGGGTGGTCATGAATTAAGCTCCTTTTCGCTCTAGGACGCATAGTTTAGGAGATATGAGCAAAACAAGTTTTTCATATAAAAATTTTAATTTTTTTGGGATTTGGATGGAATTTTCGATTTTTTGAGGGTGGTCATGAATTAAGCTCCTTTTCGCTCTAGGACGCATAGTTTAGGAGATATGAGCAAAACAAGTTTTTCATATAAAAATTTTAATTTTTTTGGGATTTGGATGGAATTTTCAATTTTTTGAGGGTGGTCATGAATTAAGCTCCTTTTCGCTCTAGGACGCATAGTTTAGGAGATATGAGAAAAACAAGTTTTTCATATAAAAATTTAAATTTTTCAGGATTTGGATGGAATTTTCGATTTTTTGAGGGTGGTCATGAATTAAGCTCCCTTTCGCTCTAGGACGCATAGTTTAGGAGATATGAGCAAAACAAGTTTTTCATATAAAAATTTCAATTTTTCCATGATTTGGATGAAATTTTCAATTTTTTGGGGGTGGTCATGAATTAAGCTCCTTTTCGCTCTAGGACGCATAGTTTAGGAGATATGAGCAAAACAAGTTTTTCATATAAAAATTAAAATTTTTTCAGGATTTGGAAGGAATTTTCGATTTTTGGGGGTGGTCATGAATTAAGGTCCTTTTCGCTCTAGGACGCATAGTTTAGGAGATATGAGCAAAACAAGTTTTTCATATAAAAATTTCAATTTTTTCAGGTTTTGGATGGAATTTTCCATTTTTGAGGGTGGTCATGAATTAAGCTCCTTTTCGCTCTAGGACGCATAGTTTAGGAGATATGAGCAAAACAAGTTTTTCATATAAAAATTTCAATTTTTTCAGGATTTGAAAGGAATTTTCGATTTTTTGAGGGTGGTCATGAATTAAGCTCCTTTTCGCTCTAGGACGCATAGTTTGGGAGATATGAGCAAAACAAGTTTTTCATATAAAAATTTTAATTTTTTTGGGATTTGGATGGAATTTTCGATTTTTTGGGGGAGGTCATGAATTAAGCTCCTTTTCGCTCTAGGACGCATAGTTTAGGAGATATGAGCAAAACAAGTTTTTCATATAAAAATTTTAATTTTTTTGGGATTTGGATGGAATTTTCGATTTTTTGAGGGTGGTCATGAATTAAGCTCCTTTTCGCTCTAGGACGCATAGTTTAGGAGATATGAGCAAAACAAGTTTTTCATATGCAAATTTTAATTTTTTTGGGATTTGGATGGAATTTTCGATTTTTTGGGGGTGGTCATGAATTAAGCTCCTTTTCGCTCTAGGACGCATAGTTTAGGAGATATGAGCAAAACAAGTTTTTCATATAAAAATTTTAATTTTTTTGGGATTTGGATGGAATTTTCGATTTTTTGAGGGTGGTCATGAATTAAGCTCCTTTTCGCTCTAGGACGCATAGTTTATGAGATATGAGCAAAACAAGTTTTTCATATAAAAATTTACAATTTTTCAGGATTTGGATGGAATTTTCGATTTTTTGAGGGTGGTCATGAATTAAGCTCCTTTTCGCTCTAGGACGCATAGTTTAGGAGATATGAGCAAAACAAGTTTTTCATATAAAAATTTTAATTTTTTTGGGATTTGGATGGAATTTTCAATTTTTTGAGGGTGGTCATGAATTAAGCTCCTTTTCGCTCTAGGACGCATAGTTTAGGAGATATGAGCAAAACAAGTTTTTCATATAAAAATTTTAATTTTTTTGGGATTTGGATGGAATTTTCGATTTTTTGGGGGTGGTCATGAATTAAGCTCCTTTTCGCTCTAGGACGCATAGTTTAGGAGATATGAGCAAAACAAGTTTTTCATATAAAAATTTAAATTTTTTCAGGATCTGGAAGGAATTTTCGTTTTTTTGGGGGTGGTCATGAATTAAGCTCCTTTTCGCTCTAGGACGCATAGTTTAGGAGATATGAGCAAAACAAGTTTTTCATATAAAAATTTAAATTTTTCAGGATTTGGATGGAATTTTCGATTTTTTGAGGGTGGTCATGAATTAAGCTCCCTTTCGCTCTAGGACGCATAGTTTAGGAGATATGAGCAAAACAAGTTTTTCATATAAAAATTTCAATTTTTCCATGATTTGGATGAAATTTTCAATTTTTTGGGGGTGGTCATGAATTAAGCTCCTTTTCGCTCTAGGACGCATAGTTTAGGAGATATGAGCAAAACAAGTTTTTCATATAAAAATTAAAATTTTTTCAGGATTTGGAAGGAATTTTCGATTTTTGGGGGTGGTCATGAATTAAGGTCCTTTTCGCTCTAGGACGCATAGTTTAGGAGATATGAGCAAAACAAGTTTTTCATATAAAAATTTCAATTTTTTCAGATTTTGGATGGAATTTTCCATTTTTTGGGGGTGGTCATGAATTAAGCTCCTTTTCGCTCTAGGACGCATAGTTTAGGAGATATGAGCAAAACAAGTTTTTCATATAAAAATTTCAATTTTTTTGGGATTTGGATGGAATTTTCGATTTTTTGAGGGTGGTCATGAATTAAGCTCCTTTTCGCTCTAGGACGCATAGTTTAGGAGATATGAGCAAAACAAGTTTTTCATATAAAAATGTCAATTTTTCCATGATTTGGATGGAATTTTAAATTTTTTGGGGGTGGTCATGAATTAAGCTCCTTTTCGCTCTAGGACGCATAGTTTAGGAGATATGAGCAAAACAAGTTTTTCATATGAAAATTTCAATTTTTCCATGATTTGGATGGAATTTTCAATTTTTTGAGGGTGGTCATAAATTAAGCTCCTTTTCGCTCTAGGACGCATAGTTTAGGAGATATGAGCAAAACAAGTTTTTCATATAAAAATTTACAATTTTTCAGGATTTGGATGGAATTTTCGTTTTTTTGGGGGTGGTCATGAATTAAGCTCCTTTTCGCTCTAGGACGCATAGTTTAGGAGATATGAGCAAAACAAGTTTTTCATATAAAAATTTAAATTTTTTCAGGATTTGGAAGGAATTTTCGATTTTTTGGGGGTGGTCATGAATTAAGCTCCTTTTCGCTCTAGGACGCATAGTTTAGGAGATATGAGCAAAACAAGTTTTTCATATAAAAATTTAAATTTTTTCAGGATTTGGAAGGAATTTTCGTTTTTTTGGGGGTGGTCATGAATTAAGCTCCTTTTCGCTCTAGGACGCATAGTTTAGGAGATATGAGCAAAACAAGTTTTTCATATAAAAATTTCAATTTTTTCAGGATTTGAAAGGAATTTTCGATTTTTTGAGGGTGGTCATGAATTAAGATCCTTTTCGCTCTAGGACGCATAGTTTAGGAGATATGAGCAAAACAAGTTTTTCATATAAAAATTTTAATTTTTTTGGGATTTGGATGGAATTTTCGATTTTTTGAGGGTGGTCATGAATTAAGCTCCTTTTCGCTCTAGGACGCATAGTTTAGGAGATATGAGCAAAACAAGTTTTTCATATGAAAATTTTAATTTTTTTGGGATTTGGATGGAATTTTCGATTTTTTGGGGGTGGTCATGAATTAAGCTCCTTTTCGCTCTAGGACGCATAGTTTAGGAGATATGAGCAAAACAAGTTTTTCATATAAAAATTTCAATTTTTTCAGGATTTGGAAGGAATTTTCGATTTTTTGGGGGTGGTCATGAATTAAGCTCCTTTTCGCTCTAGGACGCATAGTTTAGGAGATATGAGCAAAACAAGTTTTTCATATAGAAATTTAAATTTTTTCAGGATTTGGAAGGAATTTTCGTTTTTTTGGGGGTGGTCATGAATTAAGCTCCTTTTCGCTCTAGGACGCATAGTTTAGGAGATATGAGCAAAACAAGTTTTTCATATAAAAATTTTAATTTTTTTGGGATTTGGATGGAATTTTCGATTTTTTGAGGGTGGTCATGAATTAAGCTCCTTTTCGCTCTAGGACGCATAGTTTAGGAGATATGAGCAAAACAAGTTTTTCATATAAAAATTTTATTTTTTTTGGGATTTGGATGGAATTTTCAATTTTTTGAGGGTGGTCATGAATTAAGCTCCTTTTCGCTCTAGGACGCATAGTTTAGGAGATATGAGCAAAACAAGTTTTTCATATAAAAATTTAAATTTTTCAGGATTTGGATGGAATTTTCGATTTTTTGAGGGTGGTCATGAATTAAGCTGCCTTTCGCTCTAGGACGCATAGTTTAGGAGATATGAGCAAAACAAGTTTTTCATATAAAAATTTCAATTTTTCCATGATTTGGATGAAATTTTCAATTTTTTGGGGGTGGTCATGAATTAAGCTCCTTTTCGCTCTAGGACGCATAGTTTAGGAGATATGAGCAAAACAAGTTTTTCATATAAAAATTAAAATTTTTTCAGGATTTGGAAGGAATTTTCGATTTTTGGGGGTGGTCATGAATTAAGGTCCTTTTCGCTCTAGGACGCATAGTTTAGGAGATATGAGCAAAACAAGTTTTTCATATGAAAATTTCAATTTTTCCATGATTTGGATGGAATTTTCAATTTTTTGAGGGTGGTCATAAATTAAGCTCCTTTTCGCTCTAGGACGCATAGTTTAGGAGATATGAGCAAAACAAGTTTTTCATATAAAAATTTACAATTTTTCAGGATTTGGATGGAATTTTCGTTTTTTTGGGGGTGGTCATGAATTAAGCTCCTTTTCGCTCTAGGACGCATAGTTTAGGAGATATGAGCAAAACAAGTTTTTCATATAAAAATTTAAATTTTTTCAGGATTTGGAAGGAATTTTCGATTTTTTGGGGGTGGTCATGAATTAAGCTCCTTTTCGCTCTAGGACGCATAGTTTAGGAGATATGAGCAAAACAAGTTTTTCACATAAAAATTTAAATTTTTTCAGGATTTGGAAGGAATTTTCGTTTTTTTGGGGGTGGTCATGAATTAAGCTCCTTTTCGCTCTAGGACGCATAGTTTAGGAGATATGAGCAAAACAAGTTTTTCATATAAAAATTTTAATTTTTTTGGGATTTGGATGGAATTTTCGATTTTTTGAGGGTGGTCATGAATTAAGCTCCTTTTCGCTCTAGGACGCATAGTTTAGGAGATATGAGCAAAACAAGTTTTTCATATGAAAATTTTAATTTTTTTGGGATTTGGATGGAATTTTCGATTTTTTGGGGGTGGTCATGAATTAAGCTCCTTTTCGCTCTAGGACGCATAGTTTAGGAGATATGAGCAAAACAAGTTTTTCATATAAAAATTTTAATTTTTTTGGGATTTGGATGGAATTTTCGATTTTTTGAGGGTGGTCATGAATTAAGCTCCTTTTCGCTCTAGGACGCATAGTTTATGAGATATGAGCAAAACAAGTTTTTCATATAAAAATTTACAATTTTTCAGGATTTGGATGGAATTTTCGATTTTTTTGAGGGTGGTCATGAATTAAGCTCCTTTTCGCTCTAGGACGCATAGTTTAGGAGATATGAGCAAAACAAGTTTTTCATATAAAAATTTTAATTTTTTTGGGATTTGGATGGAATTTTCAATTTTTTGAGGGTGGTCATGAATTAAGCTCCTTTTCGCTCTAGGACGCATAGTTTAGGAGATATGAGCAAAACAAGTTTTTCATATAAAAATTTTAATTTTTTTGGGATTTGGATGGAATTTTCGATTTTTTGGGGGTGGTCATGAATTAAGCTCCTTTTCGCTCTAGGACGCATAGTTTAGGAGATTTGAGCAAAACAAGTTTTTCATATAAAAATTTTAATTTTTTTGGGATTTGGATGGAATTTTCGATTTTTTGGGGGTGGTCATGAATTAAGCTTCTTTTCGCTCTAGGAAGCATAGTTTAGGAGATATGATCAAAACAAGTTTTTCATATAAAAATTTCAATTTTTTCAGGATTTGGAAGGAATTTTCGATTTTTTGGGGGTGGTCATGAATTAAGCTCCTTTTCGCTCTAGGACGCATAGTTTAGGAGATATGAGCAAAACAAGTTTTTCATATAGAAATTTAAATTTTTTCAGGATTTGGAAGGAATTTTCGTTTTTTTGGGGGTGGTCATGAATTAAGCTCCTTTTCGCTCTAGGACGCATAGTTTAGGAGATATGAGCAAAACAAGTTTTTCATATAAAAATTTTAATTTTTTTGGGATTTGGATGGAATTTTCGATTTTTTGAGGGTGGTCATGAATTAAGCTCCTTTTCGCTCTAGGACGCATAGTTTAGGAGATATGAGCAAAACAAGTTTTTCATATAAAAATTTTATTTTTTTTGGGATTTGGATGGAATTTTCAATTTTTTGAGGGTGGTCATGAATTAAGCTCCTTTTCGCTCTAGGACGCATAGTTTAGGAGATATGAGCAAAACAAGTTTTTCATATAAAAATTTAAATTTTTCAGGATTTGGATGGAATTTTCGATTTTTTGAGGGTGGTCATGAATTAAGCTGCCTTTCGCTCTAGGACGCATAGTTTAGGAGATATGAGCAAAACAAGTTTTTCATATAAAAATTTCAATTTTTCCATGATTTGGATGAAATTTTCAATTTTTTGGGGGTGGTCATGAATTAAGCTCCTTTTCGCTCTAGGACGCATAGTTTAGGAGATATGAGCAAAACAAGTTTTTCATATAAAAATTAAAATTTTTTCAGGATTTGGAAGGAATTTTCGATTTTTGGGGGTGGTCATGAATTAAGGTCCTTTTCGCTCTAGGACGCATAGTTTAGGAGATATGAGCAAAACAAGTTTTTCATATGAAAATTTCAATTTTTCCATGATTTGGATGGAATTTTCAATTTTTTGAGGGTGGTCATAAATTAAGCTCCTTTTCGCTCTAGGACGCATAGTTTAGGAGATATGAGCAAAACAAGTTTTTCATATAAAAATTTACAATTTTTCAGGATTTGGATGGAATTTTCGTTTTTTTGGGGGTGGTCATGAATTAAGCTCCTTTTCGCTCTAGGACGCATAGTTTAGGAGATATGAGCAAAACAAGTTTTTCATATAAAAATTTAAATTTTTTCAGGATTTGGAAGGAATTTTCGATTTTTTGGGGGTGGTCATGAATTAAGCTCCTTTACGCTCTAGGACGCATAGTTTAGGAGATATGAGCAAAACAAGTTTTTCATATAAAAATTTAAATTTTTTCAGGATTTGGAAGGAATTTTCGTTTTTTTGGGGGTGGTCATGAATTAAGCTCCTTTTCGCTCTAGGACGCATAGTTTAGGAGATATGAGCAAAACAAGTTTTTCATATAAAAATTTCAATTTTTTCAGGATTTGAAAGGAATTTTCGATTTTTTGAGGGTGGTCATGAATTAAGCTCCTTTTCGCTCTAGGACGCATAGTTTAGGAGATATGAGCAAAACAAGTTTTTCATATAAAAATTTTAATTTTTTTGGGATTTGGATGGAATTTTCGATTTTTTGAGGGTGGTCATGAATTAAGCTCCTTTTCGCTCTAGGACGCATAGTTTAGGAGATATGAGCAAAACAAGTTTTTCATATGAAAATTTTAATTTTTTTGGGATTTGGATGGAATTTTCGATTTTTTGGGGGTGGTCATGAATTAAGCTCCTTTTCGCTCTAGGACGCATAGTTTAGGAGATATGAGCAAAACAAGTTTTTCATATAAAAATTTTAATTTTTTTGGGATTTGGATGGAATTTTCGATTTTTTGAGGGTGGTCATGAATTAAGCTCCTTTTCGCTCTAGGACGCATAGTTTATGAGATATGAGCAAAACAAGTTTTTCATATAAAAATTTACAATTTTTCAGGATTTGGATGGAATTTTCGATTTTTTTGAGGGTGGTCATGAATTAAGCTCCTTTTCGCTCTAGGACGCATAGTTTAGGAGATATGAGCAAAACAAGTTTTTCATATAAAAATTTTAATTTTTTTGGGATTTGGATGGAATTTTCAATTTTTTGAGGGTGGTCATGAATTAAGCTCCTTTTCGCTCTAGGACGCATAGTTTAGGAGATATGAGCAAAACAAGTTTTTCATATAAAAATTTTAATTTTTTTGGGATTTGGATGGAATTTTCGATTTTTTGGGGGGTGGTCATGAATTAAGCTCCTTTTCGCTCTAGGACGCATAGTTTAGGAGATTTGAGCAAAACAAGTTTTTCATATAAAAATTTTAATTTGTTTGGGATTTGGATGGAATTTTCGATTTTTTGGGGGTGGTCATGAATTAAGCTTCTTTTCGCTCTAGGAAGCATAGTTTAGGAGATATGATCAAAACAAGTTTTTCATATAAAAATTTCAATTTTTTCAGGATTTGGAAGGAATTTTCGATTTTTTGGGGGTGGTCATGAATTAAGCTCCTTTTCGCTCTAGGACGCATAGTTTAGGAGATATGAGCAAAACAAGTTTTTCATATAGAAATTTAAATTTTTTCAGGATTTGGAAGGAATTTTCGTTTTTTTGGGGGTGGTCATGAATTAAGCTCCTTTTCGCTCTAGGACGCATAGTTTAGGAGATATGAGCAAAACAAGTTTTTCATATAAAAATTTTAATTTTTTTGGGATTTGGATGGAATTTTCGATTTTTTGAGGGTGGTCATGAATTAAGCTCCTTTTCGCTCTAGGACGCATAGTTTAGGAGATATGAGCAAAACAAGTTTTTCATATAAAAATTTTATTTTTTTTGGGATTTGGATGGAATTTTCAATTTTTTGAGGGTGGTCATGAATTAAGCTCCTTTTCGCTCTAGGACGCATAGTTTAGGAGATATGAGCAAAACAAGTTTTTCATATAAAAATTTAAATTTTTCAGGATTTGGATGGAATTTTCGATTTTTTGAGGGTGGTCATGAATTAAGCTGCCTTTCGCTCTAGGACGCATAGTTTAGGAGATATGAGCAAAACAAGTTTTTCATATAAAAATTTCAATTTTTCCATGATTTGGATGAAATTTTCAATTTTTTGGGGGTGGTCATGAATTAAGCTCCTTTTCGCTCTAGGACGCATAGTTTAGGAGATATGAGCAAAACAAGTTTTTCATATAAAAATTAAAATTTTTTCAGGATTTGGAAGGAATTTTCGATTTTTGGGGGTGGTCATGAATTAAGGTCCTTTTCGCTCTAGGACGCATAGTTTAGGAGATATGAGCAAAACAAGTTTTTCATATAAAAATTTCAACTTTTTCAGGTTTTGGATGGAATTTTCCATTTTTTGGGGGTGGTCATGAATTAAGCTCCTTTTCGCTCTAGGACGCATAGTTTAGGAGATATGAGCAAAACAAGTTTTTCATATAAAAATTTCAATTTTTTCAGGATTTGAAAGGAATTTTCGATTTTTTGAGGGTGGTCATGAATTAAGCTCCTTTTCGCTCTAGGACGCATAGTTTAGGAGATATGAGCAAAACAAGTTTTTCATATAAAAATTTTAATTTTTTTGGGATTTGGATGGAATTTTCGATTTTTTGGGGGTGGTCATGAATTAAGCTCCTTTTCGCTCTAGGACGCATAGTTTAGGAGATATGAGCAAAACAAGTTTTTCATATAAAAATTTCAATTTTTCCATGATTTGGATGAAATTTTCAATTTTTTGGGGGTGGTCATGAATTAAGCTCCTTTTCGCTCTAGGACGCATAGTTTAGGAGATATGAGCAAAACAAGTTTTTCATATGAAAATTTTAATTTTTTTGGGATTTGGATGGAATTTTCAATTTTTTGGGGGTGGTCATGAATTAAGCTCCTTTTCGCTCTAGGACGCATAGTTTAGGAGATATGAGCAAAACAAGTTTTTCATATAAAAATTTTAATTTTTTTGGGATTTGGATGGAATTTTCGATTTTTTGAGGGTGGTCATGAATTAAGCTCCTTTTCGCTCTAGGACGCATAGTTTATGAGATATGAGCAAAACAAGTTTTTCATATAAAAATTTTAATTTTTTTGGGATTTGGATGGAATTTTCGATTTTTTGAGGGTGGTCATGAATTAAGCTCCTTTTCGCTCTAGGACGCATAGTTTAGGAGATATGAGCAAAACAAGTTTTTCATATAAAAATTTTAATTTTTTTGGGATTTGGATGGAATTTTCGATTTTTTGGGGGTGGTCATGAATTAAGCTCCTTTTCGCTCTAGGACACATAGTTTAGGAGATATGAGCAAAACAAGTTTTTCATATAAAAATTTAAATTTTTTCAGGATCTGGAAGGAATTTTCGTTTTTTTGGGGGTGGTCATGAATTAAGCTCCTTTTCGCTCTAGGACGCATAGTTTAGGAGATATGAGCAAAACAAGTTTTTCATATAAAAATTTTAATTTTTTTGGGATTTGGATGGAATTTTCGATTTTTTGAGGGTGGTCATGAATTAAGCTCCTTTTCGCTCTAGGACGCATAGTTTAGGAGATATGAGCAAAACAAGTTTTTCATATAAAAATTTTAATTTTTTTGGGATTTGGATGGAATTTTCAATTTTTTGAGGGTGGTCATGAATTAAGCTCCTTTTCGCTCTAGGACGCATAGTTTAGGAGATATGAGCAAAACAAGTTTTTCATATAAAAATTTAAATTTTTCAGGATTTGGATGGAATTTTCGATTTTTTGAGGGTGGTCATGAATTAAGCTCCCTTTCGCTCTAGGACGCATAGTTTAGGAGATATGAGCAAAACAAGTTTTTCATATAAAAATTTCAATTTTTCCATGATTTGGATGAAATTTTCAATTTTTTGGGGGTGGTCATGAATTAAGCTCCTTTTCGCTCTAGGACGCATAGTTTAGGAGATATGAGCAAAACAAGTTTTTCATATAAAAATTTTAATTTTTTTGGGATTTGGAAGGAATTTTCGATTTTTGGGGGTGGTCATGAATTAAGGTCCTTTTCGCTCTAGGACGCATAGTTTAGGAGATATGAGCAAAACAAGTTTTTCATATAAAAATTTCAATTTTTTCAGGTTTTGGATGGAATTTTCCATTTTTTGGGGGTGGTCATGAATTAAGCTCCTTTTCGCTCTAGGACGCATAGTTTAGGAGATATGAGCAAAACAAGTTTTTCATATAAAAATTTCAATTTTTTTGGGATTTGGATGGAATTTTCGATTTTTTGAGGGTGGTCATGAATTAAGCTCCTTTTCGCTCTAGGACGCATAGTTTAGGAGATATGAGCAAAACAAGTTTTTCATATAAAAATTTACAATTTTTCAGGATTTGGATGGAATTTTCGTTTTTTTGGGGGTGGTCATGAATTAAGCTCCTTTTCGCTCTAGGACGCATAGTTTAGGAGATATGAGCAAAACAAGTTTTTCATATAAAAATTTAAATTTTTTCAGGATTTGGAAGGAATTTTCGATTTTTTGGGGGTGGTCATGAATTAAGCTCCTTTTCGCTCTAGGACGCATAGTTTAGGAGATATGAGCAAAACAAGTTTTTCACATAAAAATTTAAATTTTTTCAGGATTTGGAAGGAATTTTCGTTTTTTTGGGGGTGGTCATGAATTAAGCTCCTTTTCGCTCTAGGACGCATAGTTTAGGAGATATGAGCAAAACAAGTTTTTCATATAAAAATTTCAATTTTTTCAGGATTTGAAAGGAATTTTCGATTTTTTGAGGGTGGTCATGAATTAAGCTCCTTTTCGCTCTAGGACGCATAGTTTAGGAGATATGAGCAAAACAAGTTTTTCATATAAAAATTTTAATTTTTTTGGGATTTGGATGGAATTTTCGATTTTTTGAGGGTGGTCATGAATTAAGCTCCTTTTCGCTCTAGGACGCATAGTTTAGGAGATATGAGCAAAACAAGTTTTTCATATGAAAATTTTAATTTTTTTGGGATTTGGATGGAATTTTCGATTTTTTGGGGGTGGTCATGAATTAAGCTCCTTTTCGCTCTAGGACGCATAGTTTAGGAGATATGAGCAAAACAAGTTTTTCATATAAAAATTTTAATTTTTTTGGGATTTGGATGGAATTTTCGATTTTTTGAGGGTGGTCATGAATTAAGCTCCTTTTCGCTCTAGGACGCATAGTTTATGAGATATGAGCAAAACAAGTTTTTCATATAAAAATTTACAATTTTTCAGGATTTGGATGGAATTTTCGATTTTTTTGAGGGTGGTCATGAATTAAGCTCCTTTTCGCTCTAGGACGCATAGTTTAGGAGATATGAGCAAAACAAGTTTTTCATATAAAAATTTTAATTTTTTTGGGATTTGGATGGAATTTTCAATTTTTTGAGGGTGGTCATGAATTAAGCTCCTTTTCGCTCTAGGACGCATAGTTTAGGAGATATGAGCAAAACAAGTTTTTCATATAAAAATTTTAATTTTTTTGGGATTTGGATGGAATTTTCGATTTTTTGGGGGTGGTCATGAATTAAGCTCCTTTTCGCTCTAGGACGCATAGTTTAGGAGATTTGAGCAAAACAAGTTTTTCATATAAAAATTTTAATTTTTTTGGGATTTGGATGGAATTTTCGATTTTTTGGGGGTGCTCATGAATTAAGCTTCTTTTCGCTCTAGGAAGCATAGTTTAGGAGATATGATCAAAACAAGTTTTTCATATAAAAATTTCAATTTTTTCAGGATTTGGAAGGAATTTTCGATTTTTTGGGGGTGGTCATGAATTAAGCTCCTTTTCGCTCTAGGACGCATAGTTTAGGAGATATGAGCAAAACAAGTTTTTCATATAGAAATTTAAATTTTTTCAGGATTTGGAAGGAATTTTCGTTTTTTTGGGGGTGGTCATGAATTAAGCTCCTTTTCGCTCTAGGACGCATAGTTTAGGAGATATGAGCAAAACAAGTTTTTCATATAAAAATTTTAATTTTTTTGGGATTTGGATGGAATTTTCGATTTTTTGAGGGTGGTCATGAATTAAGCTCCTTTTCGCTCTAGGACGCATAGTTTAGGAGATATGAGCAAAACAAGTTTTTCATATAAAAATTTTATTTTTTTTGGGATTTGGATGGAATTTTCAATTTTTTGAGGGTGGTCATGAATTAAGCTCCTTTTCGCTCTAGGACGCATAGTTTAGGAGATATGAGCAAAACAAGTTTTTCATATAAAAATTTAAATTTTTCAGGATTTGGATGGAATTTTCGATTTTTTGAGGGTGGTCATGAATTAAGCTGCCTTTCGCTCTAGGACGCATAGTTTAGGAGATATGAGCAAAACAAGTTTTTCATATAAAAATTTCAATTTTTCCATGATTTGGATGAAATTTTCAATTTTTTGGGGGTGGTCATGAATTAAGCTCCTTTTCGCTCTAGGACGCATAGTTTAGGAGATATGAGCAAAACAAGTTTTTCATATAAAAATTAAAATTTTTTCAGGATTTGGAAGGAATTTTCGATTTTTGGGGGTGGTCATGAATTAAGGTCCTTTTCGCTCTAGGACGCATAGTTTAGGAGATATGAGCAAAACAAGTTTTTCATATGAAAATTTCAATTTTTCCATGATTTGGATGGAATTTTCAATTTTTTGAGGGTGGTCATAAATTAAGCTCCTTTTCGCTCTAGGACGCATAGTTTAGGAGATATGAGCAAAACAAGTTTTTCATATAAAAATTTACAATTTTTCAGGATTTGGATGGAATTTTCGTTTTTTTGGGGGTGGTCATGAATTAAGCTCCTTTTCGCTCTAGGACGCATAGTTTAGGAGATATGAGCAAAACAAGTTTTTCATATAAAAATTTAAATTTTTTCAGGATTTGGAAGGAATTTTCGATTTTTTGGGGGTGGTCATGAATTAAGCTCCTTTTCGCTCTAGGACGCATAGTTTAGGAGATATGAGCAAAACAAGTTTTTCATATAAAAATTTAAATTTTTTCAGGATTTGGAAGGAATTTTCGTTTTTTTGGGGGTGGTCATGAATTAAGCTCCTTTTCGCTCTAGGACGCATAGTTTAGGAGATATGAGCAAAACAAGTTTTTCATATAAAAATTTCAATTTTTTCAGGATTTGAAAGGAATTTTCGATTTTTTGAGGGTGGTCATGAATTAAGCTCCTTTTCGCTCTAGGACGCATAGTTTAGGAGATATGAGCAAAACAAGTTTTTCATATAAAAATTTTAATTTTTTTGGGATTTGGATGGAATTTTCGATTTTTTGAGGGTGGTCATGAATTAAGCTCCTTTTCGCTCTAGGACGCATAGTTTAGGAGATATGAGCAAAACAAGTTTTTCATATGAAAATTTTAATTTTTTTGGGATTTGGATGGAATTTTCGATTTTTTGGGGGTGGTCATGAATTAAGCTCCTTTTCGCTCTAGGACGCATAGTTTAGGAGATATGAGCAAAACAAGTTTTTCATATAAAAATTTTAATTTTTTTGGGATTTGGATGGAATTTTCGATTTTTTGAGGGTGGTCATGAATTAAGCTCCTTTTCGCTCTAGGACGCATAGTTTATGAGATATGAGCAAAACAAGTTTTTCATATAAAAATTTACAATTTTTCAGGATTTGGATGGAATTTTCGATTTTTTTGAGGGTGGTCATGAATTAAGCTCCTTTTCGCTCTAGGACGCATAGTTTAGGAGATATGAGCAAAACAAGTTTTTCATATAAAAATTTTAATTTTTTTGGAATTTGGATGGAATTTTCAATTTTTTGAGGGTGGTCATGAATTAAGCTCCTTTTCGCTCTAGGACGCATAGTTTAGGAGATATGAGCAAAACAAGTTTTTCATATAAAAATTTTAATTTTTTTGGGATTTGGATGGAATTTTCGATTTTTTGGGGGTGGTCATGAATTAAGCTCCTTTTCGCTCTAGGACGCATAGTTTAGGAGATTTGAGCAAAACAAGTTTTTCATATAAAAATTTTAATTTTTTTGGGATTTGGATGGAATTTTCGATTTTTTGGGGGTGGTCATGAATTAAGCTTCTTTTCGCTCTAGGAAGCATAGTTTAGGAGATATGATCAAAACAAGTTTTTCATATAAAAATTTCAATTTTTTCAGGATTTGGAAGGAATTTTCGATTTTTTGGGGGTGGTCATGAATTAAGCTCCTTTTCGCTCTAGGACGCATAGTTTAGGAGATATGAGCAAAACAAGTTTTTCATATAGAAATTTAAATTTTTTCAGGATTTGGAAGGAATTTTCGTTTTTTTGGGGGTGGTCATGAATTAAGCTCCTTTTCGCTCTAGGACGCATAGTTTAGGAGATATGAGCAAAACAAGTTTTTCATATAAAAATTTTAATTTTTTTGGGATTTGGATGGAATTTTCGATTTTTTGAGGGTGGTCATGAATTAAGCTCCTTTTCGCTCTAGGACGCATAGTTTAGGAGATATGAGCAAAACAAGTTTTTCATATAAAAATTTTATTTTTTTTGGGATTTGGATGGAATTTTCAATTTTTTGAGGGTGGTCATGAATTAAGCTCCTTTTCGCTCTAGGACGCATAGTTTAGGAGATATGAGCAAAACAAGTTTTTCATATAAAAATTTAAATTTTTCAGGATTTGGATGGAATTTTCGATTTTTTGAGGGTGGTCATGAATTAAGCTGCCTTTCGCTCTAGGACGCATAGTTTAGGAGATATGAGCAAAACAAGTTTTTCATATAAAAATTTCAATTTTTCCATGATTTGGATGAAATTTTCAATTTTTTGGGGGTGGTCATGAATTAAGCTCCTTTTCGCTCTAGGACGCATAGTTTAGGAGATATGAGCAAAACAAGTTTTTCATATAAAAATTAAAATTTTTTCAGGATTTGGAAGGAATTTTCGATTTTTGGGGGTGGTCATGAATTAAGGTCCTTTTCGCTCTAGGACGCATAGTTTAGGAGATATGAGCAAAACAAGTTTTTCATATAAAAATTTCAACTTTTTCAGGTTTTGGATGGAATTTTCCATTTTTTGGGGGTGGTCATGAATTAAGCTCCTTTTCGCTCTAGGACGCATAGTTTAGGAGATATGAGCAAAACAAGTTTTTCATATAAAAATTTCAATTTTTTCAGGATTTGAAAGGAATTTTCGATTTTTTGAGGGTGGTCATGAATTAAGCTCCTTTTCGCTCTAGGACTCATAGTTTAGGAGATATGAGCAAAACAAGTTTTTCATATAAAAATTTTAATTTTTTTGGGATTTGGATGGAATTTTCGATTTTTTGGGGGTGGTCATGAATTAAGCTCCTTTTCGCTCTAGGACGCATAGTTTAGGAGATATGAGCAAAACAAGTTTTTCATATAAAAATTTTAATTTTTTTGGGATTTGGATGGAATTTTCGATTTTTTGAGGGTGGTCATGAATTAAGCTCCTTTTCGCTCTAGGACGCATAGTTTAGGAGATATGAGCAAAACAAGTTTTTCATATGAAAATTTTAATTTTTTTGGGATTTGGATGGAATTTTCAATTTTTTGGGGGTGGTCATGAATTAAGCTCCTTTTCGCTCTAGGACGCATAGTTTAGGAGATATGAGCAAAACAAGTTTTTCATATAAAAATTTTAATTTTTTTGGGATTTGGATGGAATTTTCGATTTTTTGAGGGTGGTCATGAATTAAGCTCCTTTTCGCTCTAGGACGCATAGTTTATGAGATATGAGCAAAACAAGTTTTTCATATAAAAGTTTACAATGTTTCAGGATTTGGATGGAATTTTCGATTTTTTGAGGGTGGTCATGAATTAAGCTTCTTTTCGCTCTAGGACGCATAGTTTAGGAGATATGAGCAAAACAAGTTTTTCATATAAAAATTTTAATTTTTTATACCCACCACCATAGAATGGTGATGGGGGTATAATAAGTTTGTCATTCCGTTTGTAACACATCGAAATATCGATTTCCGACTATATAAAGTATATATATTCTTGATCAGGGAGAAATTCTAAGACGATATAACGATGTCCGTCTGTCCGTCTGTCTGTCTGTCTGTCTGTCTGTCTGTCTGTCTGTTGTAATCACGCTACAGTCTTCAATAATGAAGCAACCGTGCTGAAATTTTGCACAAACTCGTCTTTTGTCTGCAGGCAGGTCAAGTTCGAAGATGGGCTATATCGGTCCAGGTTTTGATATAGTCCCCATATAAACCGACCTCCCGATTTGGGGTCTTGGGCTTATAGAAATCGTAGTTTTTATCCAATTTGCCTGAAATTTGAAATCTAGAGGTATTTTATGACTATAAAGAGGTGTGCCAAAAATGGTGAGTATCGGTCCATGTTTTGGTATAGCCCCGATATAGACCGATCTCCCGATTTTACTTCTTGGGCTTGTAGAAACCGCAGTTTTTATTCAATTTACTTGAAATTGGAAATCTAGAGGTATTGTAGGACCACAAATACGTGTGCCAAAAATTGTGAGTATCGGTCCATGTTTTGGTATGGTCCCCATATAAAACGACCTCCCGATTTGGGGTCTTGGGCTTATAGAAATCGTAGTTTTTATCCAATTTGCGTGAAATTTGAAATCTAGAGGTATTTTATGACCATAAAGAGGTGTGCCAAAAATTGTGAGTATCGGTCCATATTTTGGTATAGCCCCCATATAGACCTATCTCCCGATTTTACTTCTTTGGCTGATAGAAACAGCAGTTTTTATTCAATTTACCTGAAATTGGAAATCTAGAGGTATTGTAGGACCACAAATACGTGTGCCAAAAATTGTGAGTATCGGTCCATGTTTTGGTATGGTCCCCATATAAAACGACCTCCCGATTTGGGGTCTTGGGCTTATAGAAATCGTAGTTTTTATCCAATTTGCCTGAAGTTTGAAATCTAGAGGTATTTTATGACCATAAAGAGGTGTGCCAAAAATTGTGAGTATCGGTCCATATTTTGGTATAGCCCCCATATAGACCTATCTCCCGATTTGACTTCTTTGGCTTATAGAAACCGCAGTTTTTATTCAATTTACCTGAAATTGGAAATCTAGAGGTATTGTAGGACCACAAATACGTGTGCCAAAAATTGTGAGTATCGGTCCAAATTTTGGTATAGCCCCCATATAGACCGATTTCCCGATTTTACTTCTTGGGCTTCTAGAATCTGAAGTTTTTATCCTATTTGCCTGAAATTGGAAATCTAGAGGTATTTTCGGGTCATAAAGAGGTGTGCCGAAAACGGTGAGTATCGGTCCATATTTTAGTATAGCCCCCATAAGAACGATCTCCCGATTTATCTCCTTGGGTTTCTAGAAACCGTAGTTTTTATCTGATTTGCCTGAATTTGTAAATATTCTGATATTTTAGGCTCACAAAAACGTGTATCGGATTAAGTTTTTATCGGTCCATTTGATAATGCCTCCATATAGACCGACTTCACTTCTTGACGGTGTAGAAGGCGCACTGATCATGAAAATTGCTTGAAACTCAATGTAAAATTTTCAGATTTTACTTCCACAGATTTAAGATTTCAAATTAAGACGTTATTTTATAATTTTCTTGCACACTTACAAGAGATGTTAATGATTCCTCTAAAACTCAAACAAAAATGGTTCTTATAAATCCAGAATCTGATATAGTCCTCATAGGTGAAAGCTTTAAATTTATCTTCGGGAAGTGTCCTCAAGTCCTCAAGCCCTCCTGAAATTTCAAAGGAAACCCTAATATTTGGTTCATGGTGGTGGGTATTTAAAATTCGGCCCGGCCGAACTTAGTGCTGTATATACTTGTTTGGGATTTGGATGGAATTTTCGATTTTTTGAGGGTGGTCATGAATTAAGCTCCTTTTCGCTCTAGGACGCATAGTTTAGGAGATATGAGCAAAACAAGTTTTTCATATAAAAATTTTAATTTTTTTGGGATTTGGATGGAATTTTCGATTTTTTGGGGGTGGTCATGAATTAAGCTCCTTTTCGCTCTAGGACACATAGTTTAGGAGATATGAGCAAAACAAGTTTTTCATATAAAAATTTAAATTTTTTCAGGATCTGGAAGGAATTTTCGTTTTTTTGGGGGTGGTCATGAATTAAGCTCCTTTTCGCTCTAGGACGCATAGTTTAGGAGATATGAGCAAAACAAGTTTTTCATATAAAAATTTTAATTTTTTTGGGATTTGGATGGAATTTTCGATTTTTTGAGGGTGGTCATGAATTAAGCTCCTTTTCGCTCTAGGACGCATAGTTTAGGAGATATGAGCAAAACAAGTTTTTCATATAAAAATTTTAATTTTTTTGGGATTTGGATGGAATTTTCAATTTTTTGAGGGTGGTCATGAATTAAGCTCCTTTTCGCTCTAGGACGCATAGTTTAGGAGATATGAGCAAAACAAGTTTTTCATATAAAAATTTAAATTTTTCAGGATTTGGATGGAATTTTCGTTTTTTGAGGGTGGTCATGAATTAAGCTCCCTTTCGCTCTAGGACGCATAGTTTAGGAGATATGAGCAAAACAAGTTTTTCATATAAAAATTTCAATTTTTCCATGATTTGGATGAAATTTTCAATTTTTTGGGGGTGGTCATGAATTAAGCTCCTTTTCGCTCTAGGACGCATAGTTTAGGAGATATGAGCAAAACAAGTTTTTCATATAAAAATTTTAATTTTTTTGGGATTTGGAAGGAATTTTCGATTTTTGGGGGTGGTCATGAATTAAGGTCCTTTTCGCTCTAGGACGCATAGTTTAGGAGATATGAGCAAAACAAGTTTTTCATATAAAAATTTCAATTTTTTCAGGTTTTGGATGGAATTTTCCATTTTTTGGGGGTGGTCATGAATTAAGCTCCTTTTCGCTCTAGGACGCATAGTTTAGGAGATATGAGCAAAACAAGTTTTTCATATAAAAATTTCAATTTTTTTGGGATTTGGATGGAATTTTCGATTTTTTGAGGGTGGTCATGAATTAAGCTCCTTTTCGCTCTAGGACGCATAGTTTAGGAGATATGAGCAAAACAAGTTTTTCATATAAAAATGTCAATTTTTCCATGATTTGGATGGAATTTTCAATTTTTTGGGGGTGGTCATGAATTAAGCTCCTTTTCGCTCTAGGACGCATAGTTTAGGAGATATGAGAAAAACAAGTTTTTCATATGAAAATTTCAATTTTTCCATGATTTGGATGGAATTTTCAATTTTTTGAGGGTGGTCATAAATTAAGCTCCTTTTCGCTCTAGGACGCATAGTTTAGGAGATATGAGCAAAACAAGTTTTTCATATAAAAATTTACAATTTTTCAGGATTTGGATGGAATTTTCGTTTTTTTGGGGGTGGTCATGAATTATGCTCCTTTTCGCTCTAGGACGCATAGTTTAGGAGATATGAGCAAAACAAATTTTTCATATAAAAATTTAAATTTTTTCAGGATTTGGAAGGAATTTTCGATTTTTTGGGGGTGGTCATGAATTAAGCTCCTTTTCGCTCTAGGACGCATAGTTTAGGAGATATGAGCAAAACAAGTTTTTCATATAAAAATTTAAATTTTTTCAGGATTTGGAAGGAATTTTCGTTTTTTTGGGGGGTGGTCATGAATTAAGCTCCTTTTCGCTCTAGGACGCATAGTTTAGGAGATATGAGCAAAACAAGTTTTTCATATAAAAATTTCAATTTTTTCAGGATTTGAAAGGAATTTTCGATTTTTTGAGGGTGGTCATGAATTAAGCTCCTTTTCGCTCTAGGACGCATAGTTTAGGAGATATGAGCAAAACAAGTTTTTCATATAAAAATTTACAATTTTTTTGGGATTTGGATGGAATTTTCGATTTTTTGAGGGTGGTCATGAATTAAGCTCCTTTTCGCTCTAGGACGCATAGTTTAGGAGATATGAGCAAAACAAGTTTTTCATATAAAAATTTTAATTTTTTTGGGATTTGGATGGAATTTTCGATTTTTTGGGGGTGGTCATGAATTAAGCTCCTTTTCGCTCTAGGACGCATAGTTTAGGAGATATGAGTAAAACAAGTTTTTCATATAAAAATTTTAATTTTTTTGGGATTTGGATGGAATTTTCGATTTTTTGGGGGTGGTCATGAATTAAGCTTCTTTTCGCTCTAGGAAGCATAGTTTAGGAGATATGATCAAAACAAGTTTTTCATATAAAAATTTCAATTTTTTCAGGATTTGGAAGGAATTTTCGATTTTTTGGGGGTGGTCATGAATTAAGCTCCTTTTCGCTTTAGGACGCATAGTTTAGGAGATATGAGCAAAACAAGTTTTTCATATAAAAATTTAAATTTTTTCAGGATTTGGAAGGAATTTTCGTTTTTTTGGGGGTGGTCATGAATTAAGCTCCTTTTCGCTCTAGGACGCATAGTTTAGGAGATATGAGCAAAACAAGTTTTTCATATAAAAATTTTAATTTTTTTGGGATTTGGATGGAATTTTCGATTTTTTGAGGGTGGTCATGAATTAAGCTCCTTTTCGCTCTAGGACGCATAGTTTAGGAGATATGAGCAAAACAAGTTTTTCATATAAAAATTTTAATTTTTTTGGGATTTGGATGGAATTTTCAATTTTTTGAGGGTGGTCATGAATTAAGCTCCTTTTCGCTCTAGGACGCATAGTTTAGGAGATATGAGCAAAACAAGTTTTTCATATAAAAATTTAAATTTTTCAGGATTTGGATGGAATTTTCGATTTTTTGAGGGTGGTCATGAATTAAGCTCCCTTTCGCTCTAGGACGCATAGTTTAGGAGATATGATCAAAACAAGTTTTTCATATAAAAATTTCAATTTTTTCAGGATTTGGAAGGAATTTTCGATTTTTGGGGGTGGTCATGAATTAAGCTCCTTTTCGCTCTAGGACGCATAGTTTAGGAGATATGAGCAAAACAAGTTTTTCATATAAAAATTTCAATTTTTCCATGATTTGGATGAAATTTTCAATTTTTTGGGGGTGGTCATGAATTAAGCTCCTTTTCGCTCTAGGACGCATAGTTTAGGAGATATGAGCAAAACAAGTTTTTCATATAAAAATTAAAATTTTTTCAGGATTTGGAAGGAATTTTCGATTTTTGGGGGTGGTCATGAATTAAGGTCCTTTTCGCTCTAGGACGCATAGTTTAGGAGATATGAGCAAAACAAGTTTTTCATATAAAAATTTCAACTTTGTCAGGTTTTGGATGGAATTTTCCATTTTTTGGGGGTGGTCATGAATTAAGCTCCTTTTCGCTCTAGGACGCATAGTTTAGGAGATATGAGCAAAACAAGTTTTTCATATAAAAATTTCAATTTTTTCAGGATTTGAAAGGAATTTTCGATTTTTTGAGGGTGGTCATGAATTAAGCTCCTTTTCGCTCTAGGACGCATAGTTTAGGAGATATGAGCAAAACAAGTTTTTCATATAAAAATTTTAATTTTTTTGGGATTTGGATGGAATTTTCGATTTTTTGGGGGTGGTCATGAATTAAGCTCCTTTTCGCTCTAGGACGCATAGTTTAGGAGATATGAGCAAAACAAGTTTTTCATATAAAAATTTTAATTTTTTTGGGATTTGGATGGAATTTTCGATTTTTTGAGGGTGGTCATGAATTAAGCTCCTTTTCGCTCTAGGACGCATAGTTTAGGAGATATGAGCAAAACAAGGTTTTCATATGAAAATTTTAATTTTTTTGGGATTTGGATGGAATTTTCGATTTTTTGGGGGTGGTCATGAATTAAGCTCCTTTTCGCTCTAGGACGCATAGTTTAGGAGATATGAGCAAAACAAGTTTTTCATATAAAAATTTTAATTTTTTTGGGATTTGGATGGAATTTTCGATTTTTTGAGGGTGGTCATGAATTAAGCTCCTTTTCGCTCTAGGACGCATAGTTTATGAGATATGAGCAAAACAAGTTTTTCATATAAAAATTTACAATTTTTCAGGATTTGGATGGAATTTTCGATTTTTTGAGGGTGGTCATGAATTAAGCTCCTTTTCGCTCTAGGACGCATAGTTTAGGAGATATGAGCAAAACAAGTTTTTCATATAAAAATTTTAATTTTTTTGGGATTTGGATGGAATTTTCAATTTTTTGAGGGTGGTCATGAATTAAGCTCCTTTTCGCTCTAGGACGCATAGTTTAGGAGATATGAGCAAAACAAGTTTTTCATATAAAAATTTTAATTTTTTTGGGATTTGGATGGAATTTTCGATTTTTTGGGGGTGGTCATGAATTAAGCTCCTTTTCGCTCTAGGACACATAGTTTAGGAGATATGAGCAAAACAAGTTTTTCATATAAAAATTTAAATTTTTTCAGGATCTGGAAGGAAATTTCCATTTTTTGGGGGTGGTCATGAATTAAGCTCCTTTTCGCTCTAGGACGCATAGTTTAGGAGATATGAGCAAAACAAGTTTTTTATATAAAAATTTCAATTTTTTTGGGATTTGGATGGAATTTTCGATTTTTTGAGGGTGGTCATGAATTAAGCTCCTTTTCGCTCTAGGACGCATAGTTTAGGAGATATGAGCAAAACAAGTTTTTCATATAAAAATGTCAATTTTTCCATGATTTGGATGGAATTTTCAATTTTTTGGGGGTGGTCATGAATTAAGCTCCTTTTCGCTCTAGGACGCATAGTTTAGGAGATATGAGAAAAACAAGTTTTTCATATGAAAATTTCAATTTTTCCATGATTTGGATGGAATTTTCAATTTTTTGAGGGTGGTCATAAATTAAGCTCCTTTTCGCTCTAGGACGCATAGTTTAGGAGATATGAGCAAAACAAGTTTTTCATATAAAAATTTACAATTTTTCAGGATTTGGATGGAATTTTCGTTTTTTTGGGGGTGGTCATGAATTAAGCTCCTTTTCGCTCTAGGACGCATAGTTTAGGAGATATGAGCAAAACAAGTTTTTCATATAAAAATTTAAATTTTTTCAGGATTTGGAAGGAATTTTCGATTTTTTGGGGGTGGTCATGAATTAAGCTCCTTTTCGCTCTAGGACGCATAGTTTAGGAGATATGAGCAAAACAAGTTTTTCATATAAAAATTTAAATTTTTTCAGGATTTGGAAGGAATTTTCGTTTTTTTGGGGGTGGTCATGAATTAAGCTCCTTTTCGCTCTAGGACGCATAGTTTAGGAGATATGAGCAAAACAAGTTTTTCATATAAAAATTTCAATTTTTTCAGGATTTGAAAGGAATTTTCGATTTTTTGAGGGTGGTCATGAATTAAGCTCCTTTTCGCTCTAGGACGCATAGTTTAGGAGATATGAGCAAAACAAGTTTTTCATATAAAAATTTAAATTTTTTGCAGGATCTGGAAGGAATTTTCGTTTTTTTGGGGGTGGTCATGAATTAAGCTCCTTTTCGCTCTAGGACGCATAGTTTAGGAGATATGAGCAAAACAAGTTTTTCATATAAAAATTTTAATTTTTTTGGGATTTGGATGGAATTTTCGATTTTTTGAGGGTGGTCATGAATTAAGCTCCTTTTCGCTCTAGGACGCATAGTTTAGGAGATATGAGCAAAACAAGTTTTTCATATAAAAATTTTAATTTTTTTGGGATTTGGATGGAATTTTCAATTTTTTGAGGGTGGTCATGAATTAAGCTCCTTTTCGCTCTAGGACGCATAGTTTAGGAGATATGAGCAAAACAAGTTTTTCATATAAAAATTTTAATTTTTTTGGGATTTGGATGGAATTTTCGATTTTTTGAGGGTGGTCATGAATTAAGCTCCTTTTCGCTCTAGGACGCATAGTTTAGGAGATATGAGCAAAACAAGTTTTTCATATGAAAATTTTAATTTTTTTGGGATTTGGATGGAATTTTCGATTTTTTGGGGGTGGTCATGAATTAAGCTCCTTTTCGCTCTAGGACGCATAGTTTAGGAGATATGAGCAAAACAAGTTTTTCATATAAAAATTTTAATTTTTTTGGGATTTGGATGGAATTTTCGATTTTTTGAGGGTGGTCATGAATTAAGCTCCTTTTCGCTCTAGGACGCATAGTTTATGAGATATGAGCAAAACAAGTTTTTCATATAAAAATTTACAATTTTTCAGGATTTGGATGGAATTTTCGATTTTTTGAGGGTGGTCATGAATTAAGCTCCTTTTCGCTCTAGGACGCATAGTTTAGGAGATATGAGCAAAACAAGTTTTTCATATAAAAATTTTAATTTTTTTGGGATTTGGATGGAATTTTCAATTTTTTGAGGGTGGTCATGAATTAAGCTCCTTTTCGCTCTAGGACGCATGAGGGTGGTCATGAGGGTGGTCATGAATTAAGCTCCTTTTCGCTCTAGGACGCATAGTTTAGGAGATATGAGCAAAACAAGTTTTTCATATAAAAATTTAAATTTTTTCAGGATTTGGAAGGAATTTTCGTTTTTTTGGGGGTGGTCATGAATTAAGCTCCTTTTCGCTCTAGGACGTATAGTTTAGGAGATATGAGCAAAACAAGTTTTTCATATAAAAATTTCAATTTTTTCAGGATTTGAAAGGAATTTTCGATTTTTTGAGGGTGGTCATGAATTAAGCTCCTTTTCGCTCTAGGACGCATAGTTTAGGAGATATGAGCAAAACAAGTTTTTCATATAAAAATTTAAATTTTTTCAGGATCTGGAAGGAATTTTCGTTTTTTTGGGGGTGGTCATGAATTAAGCTCCTTTTCGCTCTAGGACGCATAGTTTAGGAGATATGAGCAAAACAAGTTTTTCATATAAAAATTTTAATTTTTTTGGGATTTGGATGGAATTTTCGATTTTTTGAGGGTGGTCATGAATTAAGCTCCTTTTCGCTCTAGGACGCATAGTTTAGGAGATATGAGCAAAACAAGTTTTTCATATAAAAATTTTAATTTTTTTGGGATTTGGATGGAATTTTCGATTTTTTGGGGGTGGTCATGAATTAAGCTCCTTTTCGCTCTAGGACACATAGTTTAGGAGATATGAGCAAAACAAGTTTTTCATATAAAAATTTAAATTTTTTCAGGATCTGGAAGGAATTTTCGTTTTTTTGGGGGTGGTCATGAATTAAGCTCCTTTTCGCTCTAGGACTCATAGTTTAGGAGATATGAGCAAAACAAGTTTTTCATATGAAAATTTTAATTTTTTTGGGATTTGGATGGAATTTTCGATTTTTTGGGGGTGGTCATGAATTAAGCTCCTTTTCGCTCTAGGACGCATAGTTTAGGAGATATGAGCAAAACAAGTTTTTCATATAAAAATTTTAATTTTTTTGGGATTTGGATGGAATTTTCGATTTTTTGAGGGTGGTCATGAATTAAGCTCCTTTTCGCTCTAGGACGCATAGTTTATGAGATATGAGCAAAACAAGTTTTTCATATAAAAATTTACAATTTTTCAGGATTTGGATGGAATTTTCGATTTTTTGAGGGTGGTCATGAATTAAGCTCCTTTTCGCTCTAGGACGCATAGTTTAGGAGATATGAGCAAAACAAGTTTTTCATATAAAAATTTTAATTTTTTTGGGATTTGGATGGAATTTTCAATTTTTTGAGGGTGGTCATGAATTAAGCTCCTTTTCGCTCTAGGACGCATAGTTTAGGAGATATGAGCAAAACAAGTTTTTCATATAAAAATTTTAATTTTTTTGGGATTTGGATGGAATTTTCGATTTTTTGGGGGTGGTCATGAATTAAGCTCCTTTTCGCTCTAGGACGCATAGTTTAGGAGATATGAGCAAAACAAGTTTTTCATATAAAAATTTAAATTTTTTCAGGATCTGGAAGGAATTTTCGTTTTTTTGGGGGTGGTCATGAATTAAGCTCCTTTTCGCTCTAGGACTCATAGTTTAGGAGATATGAGCAAAACAAGTTTTTCATATAAAAATTTTAATTTTTTTGGGATTTGGATGGAATTTTCGATTTTTTGAGGGTGGTCATGAATTAAGCTCCTTTTCGCTCTAGGACGCATAGTTTAGGAGATATGAGCAAAACAAGTTTTTCATATAAAAATTTTAATTTTTTTGGGATTTGGATGGAATTTTCAATTTTTTGAGGGTGGTCATGAATTAAGCTCCTTTTCGCTCTAGGACGCATAGTTTAGGAGATATGAGCAAAACAAGTTTTTCATATAAAAATTTAAATTTTTCAGGATTTGGATGGAATTTTCGATTTTTTGAGGGTGGTCATGAATTAAGCTCCCTTTCGCTCTAGGACGCATAGTTTAGGAGATATGAGCAAAACAAGTTTTTCATATAAAAATTTCAATTTTTTCAGGTTTTGGATGGAATTTTCCATTTTTTGGGGGTGGTCATGAATTAAGCTCCTTTTCGCTCTAGGACGCATAGTTTAGGAGATATGAGCAAAACAAGTTTTTCATATAAAAATTTCAATTTTTTTGGGATTTGGATGGAATTTTCGATTTTTTGAGGGTGGTCATGAATTAAGCTCCTTTTCGCTCTAGGACGCATAGTTTAGGAGATATGAGCAAAACAAGTTTTTCATATAAAAATGTCAATTTTTCCATGATTTGGATGGAATTTTCAATTTTTTGGGGGTGGTCATGAATTAAGCTCCTTTTCGCTCTAGGACGCATAGTTTAGGAGATATGAGAAAAACAAGTTTTTCATATGAAAATTTCAATTTTTCCATGATTTGGATGGAATTTTCGTTTTTTTGGGGGTGGTCATGAATTAAGCTCCTTTTCGCTCTAGGACGCATAGTTTAGGAGATATGAGCAAAACAAGTTTTTCATATAAAAATTTAAATTTTTTCAGGATTTGGAAGGAATTTTCGATTTTTTGGGGGTGGTCATGAATTAAGCTCCTTTTCGCTCTAGGACGCATAGTTTAGGAGATATGAGCAAAACAAGTTTTTCATATAAAAATTTAAATTTTTTCAGGATTTGGAAGGAATTTTCGTTTTTTTGGGGGTGGTCATGAATTAAGCTCCTTTTCGCTCTAGGACGCATAGTTTAGGAGATATGAGCAAAACAAGTTTTTCATATAAAAATTTCAATTTTTTCAGGATTTGAAAGGAATTTTCGATTTTTTGAGGGTGGTCATGAATTAAGCTCCTTTTCGCTCTAGGACGCATAGTTTAGGAGATATGAGCAAAACAAGTTTTTCATATAAAAATTTACAATTTTTTTGGGATTTGGATGGAATTTTCGATTTTTTGAGGGTGGTCATGAATTAAGCTCCTTTTCGCTCTAGGACGCATAGTTTAGGAGATATGAGCAAAACAAGTTTTTCATATGAAAATTTTAATTTTTTTGGGATTTGGATGGAATTTTCGATTTTTTGGGGGTGGTCATGAATTAAGCTCCTTTTCGCTCTAGGACGCATAGTTTAGGAGATATGAGCAAAACAAGTTTTTCATATAAAAATTTTAATTTTTTTGGGATTTGGATGGAATTTTCGATTTTTTGAGGGTGGTCATGAATTAAGCTCCTTTTCGCTCTAGGACGCATAGTTTATGAGATATGAGCAAAACAAGTTTTTCATATAAAAATTTACAATTTTTCAGGATTTGGATGGAATTTTCGATTTGTTGAGGGTGGTCATGAATTAAGCTCCTTTTCGCTCTAGGACGCATAATTTAGGAGATATGAGCAAAACAAGTTTTTCATATAAAAATTTTAATTTTTTTGGGATTTGGATGGAATTTTCAATTTTGTGAGGGTGGTCATGAATTAAGCTCCTTTTCGCTCTAGGACGCATAGTTTAGGAGATATGAGCAAAACAAGTTTTTCATATAAAAATTTTAATTTTTTTGGGATTTGGATGGAATTTTCGATTTTTTGGGGGTGGTCATGAATTAAGCTCCTTTTCGCTCTAGGACGCATAGTTTAGGAGATATGAGCAAAACAAGTTTTTCATATAAAAATTTTAATTTTTTTGGGATTTGGATGGAATTTTCGATTTTTTGGGGGTGGTCATGAATTAAGCTTCTTTTCGCTCTAGGAAGCATAGTTTAGGAGATATGATCAAAACAAGTTTTTCATATAAAAATTTCAATTTTTTCAGGATTTGGAAGGAATTTTCGATTTTTTGGGGGTGGTCATGAATTAAGCTCCTTTTCGCTCTAGGACGCATAGTTTAGGAGATATGAGCAAAACAAGTTTTTCATATAAAAATTTAAATTTTTTCAGGATTTGGAAGGAATTTTCGTTTTTTTGGGGGTGGTCATGAATTAAGCTCCTTTTCGCTCTAGGACGCATAGTTTAGGAGATATGAGCAAAACAAGTTTTTCATATAAAAATTTTAATTTTTTTGGGATTTGGATGGAATTTTCGATTTTTTGAGGGTGGTCATGAATTAAGCTCCTTTTCGCTCTAGGACGCATAGTTTAGGAGATATGAGCAAAACAAGTTTTTCATATAAAAATTTAAATTTTTCAGGATTTGGATGGAATTTTCGATTTTTTGAGGGTGGTCATGAATTAAGCTCCCTTTCGCTCTAGGACGCATAGTTTAGGAGATATGAGCAAAACAAGTTTTTCATATAAAAATTTCAATTTTTCCATGATTTGGATGAAATTTTCAATTTTTTGGGGGTGGTCATGAATTAAGCTCCTTTTCGCTCTAGGACGCATAGTTTAGGAGATATGAGCAAAACAAGTTTTTCATATAAAAATTAAAATTTTTTCAGGATTTGGAAGGAATTTTCGATTTTTGGGGGTGGTCATGAATTAAGGTCCTTTTCGCTCTAGGACGCATAGTTTAGGAGATATGAGCAAAACAAGTTTTTCTTATAAAAATTTCAATTTTTTCAGGTTTTGGATGGAATTTTCCATTTTTTGGGGGTGGTCATGAATTAAGCTCCTTTTCGCTCTAGGACGCATAGTTTAGGAGATATGAGCAAAACAAGTTTTTCATATAAAAATTTTAATTTTTTTGGGATTTGGATGGAATTTTCGATTTTTTGAGGGTGGTCATGAATTAAGCTCCTTTTCGCTCTAGGACGCATAGTTTAGGAGATATGAGCAAAACAAGTTTTTCATATAAAAATTTTAATTTTTTTGGGATTTGGATGGAATTTTCGATTTTTTGAGGGTGGTCATGAATTAAGCTCCTTTTCGCTCTAGGACGCATAGTTTATGAGATATGAGCAAAACAAGTTTTTCATATAAAAATTTACAATTTTTCAGGATTTGGATGGAATTTTCGATTTTTTGAGGGTGGTCATGAATTAAGCTCCTTTTCGCTCTAGGACGCATAGTTTAGGAGATATGAGCAAAACAAGTTTTTCATATAAAAATTTTAATTTTTTTGGGATTTGGATGGAATTTTCAATTTTTTGAGGGTGGTCATGAATTAAGCTCCTTTTCGCTCTAGGACGCATAGTTTAGGAGATATGAGCAAAACAAGTTTTTCATATAAAAATTTTAATTTTTTTGGGATTTGGATGGAATTTTCGATTTTTTGGGGGTGGTCATGAATTAAGCTCCTTTTCGCTCTAGGACGCATAGTTTAGGAGATATGAGCAAAACAAGTTTTTCATATAAAAATTTAAATTTTTTCAGGATCTGGAAGGAATTTTCGTTTTTTTGGGGGTGGTCATGAATTAAGCTCCTTTTCGCTCTAGGACGCATAGTTTAGGAGATATGAGCAAAACAAGTTCTTCATATAAAAATTTTAATTTTTTTGGGATTTGGATGGAATTTTCGATTTTTTGAGGGTGGTCATGAATTAAGCTCCTTTTCGCTCTAGGACGCATAGTTTAGGAGATATGAGCAAAACAAGTTTTTCATATAAAAATTTTAATTTTTTTGGGATTTGGATGGAATTTTCAATTTTTTGAGGGTGGTCATGAATTAAGCTCCTTTTCGCTCTAGGACGCATAGTTTAGGAGATATGAGCAAAACAAGTTTTTCATATAAAAATTTAAATTTTTCAGGATTTGGATGGAATTTTCGATTTTTTGAGAGTGGTCATGAATTAAGCTCCCTTTCGCTCTAGGACGCATAGTTTAGGAGATATGAGCAAAACAAGTTTTTCATATAAAAATTTCAATTTTTCCATGATTTGGATGAAATTTTCAATTTTTTGGGGGTGGTCATGAATTAAGCTCCTTTTCGCTCTAGGACGCATAGTTTAGGAGATATGAGCAAAACAAGTTTTTCATATAAAAATTAAAATTTTTTCAGGATTTGGAAGGAATTTTCGATTTTTGGGGGTGGTCATGAATTAAGGTCCTTTGCGCTCTAGGACGCATAGTTTAGGAGATATGAGCAAAACAAGTTTTTCATATAAAAATTTCAATTTTTTCAGGTTTCGGATGGAATTTTCCATTTTTTGGGGGTGGTCATGAATTAAGCTCCTTTTCGCTCTAGGACGCATAGTTTAGGAGATATGAGCAAAACAAGTTTTTCATATAAAAATTTCAATTTTTTCAGGATTTGAAAGGAATTTTCGATTTTTTGAGGGTGGTCATGAATTAAGCTCCTTTTCGCTCTAGGACGCATAGTTTAGGAGATATGAGCAAAACAAGTTTTTCATATAAAAATTTTTATTTTTTTGGGATTTGGATGGAATTTTCAATTTTTTGAGGGTGGTCATGAATTAAGCTCCTTTTCGCTCTAGGACGCATAGTTTAGGAGATATGAGCAAAACAAGTTTTTCATATAAAAATTTTAATTTTTTTGGGATTTGGATGGAATTTTCGATTTTTTGGGGGTGGTCATGAATTAAGCTCCTTTTCGCTCTAGGACGCATAGTTTAGAAGATATGAGCAAAACAAATTTTTCATATAAAAATTTTAATTTTTTTGTGATTTGGATGGAATTTTCGATTTTTTGGGGTGGTCATGAATTAAGCTCCTTTTCGCTCTAGGACGCATAGTTTAGGAGATATGAGCAAAACAAGTTTTTCATATAAAAATGTCAATTTTTCCATGATTTGGATGGAATTTTCAATTTTTTGGGGGTGGTCATGAATTAAGCTCCTTTTCGCTCTAGGACGCATAGTTTAGGAGATATGAGCAAAACAAGTTTTTCATATGAAAATTTCAATTTTTCCATGATTTGGATGGAATTTTCAATTTTTTGAGGGTGGTCATAAATTAAGCTCCTTTTCGCTCTAGGACGCATAGTTTAGGAGATATGAGCAAAACAAGTTTTTCATATAAAAATTTACAATTTTTCAGGATTTGGATGGAATTTTCGTTTTTTTGGGGGTGGTCATGAATTAAGCTCCTTTTCGCTCTAGGACGCATAGTTTAGGAGATATGAGCAAAACAAGTTTTTCATATAAAAATTTAAATTTTTTCAGGATTTGGAAGGAATTTTCGATTTTTTGGGGGTGGTCATGAATTAAGCTCCTTTTCGCTCTAGGACGCATAGTTTAGGAGATATGAGCAAAACAAGTTTTTCATATAAAAATTTAAATTTTTTCAGGATTTGGAAGGAATTTTCGTTTTTTTGGGGGTGGTCATGAATTAAGCTCCTTTTCGCTCTAGGACGCATAGTTTAGGAGATATGAGCAAAACAAGTTTTTCATATAAAAATTTTAATTTTTTTGGGATTTGGATGGAATTTTCGATTTTTTGAGGGTGGTCATGAATTAAGCTCCTTTTCGCTCTAGGACGCATAGTTTAGGAGATATGAGCAAAACAAGTTTTTTATATGAAAATTTTAATTTTTTTGGGATTTGGATGGAATTTTCGATTTTTTGGGGGTGGTCATGAATTAAGCTCCTTTTCGCTCTAGGACGCATAGTTTAGGAGATATGAGCAAAACAAGTTTTTCATATAAAAATTTTAATTTTTTTGGGATTTGGATGGAATTTTCGATTTTTTGAGGGTGGTCATGAATTAAGCTCCTTTTCGCTCTAGGACGCATAGTTTATGAGATATGAGCAAAACAAGTTTTTCATATAAAAATTTAAAATTTTTCAGGATTTGGATGGAATTTTCGATTTTTTGAGGGTGGTCATGAATTAAGCTCCTTTTCGCTCTAGGACGCATAGTTTAGGAGATATGAGCAAAACAAGTTTTTCATATAAAAATTTTAATTTTTTTGGGAGTTGGATGGAATTTTCAATTTTTTGAGGGTGGTCATGAATTAAGCTCCTTTTCGCTCTAGGACGCATAGTTTAGGAGATATGAGCAAAACAAGTTTTTCATATAAAAATTTTAATTTTTTTGGGATTTGGATGGAATTTTCGATTTTTTGGGGGTGGTCATGAATTAAGCTCCTTTTCGCTCTAGGACGCATAGTTTAGAAGATATGAGCAAAACAAATTTTTCATATAAAAATTTTAATTTTTTTGGGATTTGGATGGAATTTTCGATTTTTTGGGGTGGTCATGAATTAAGCTCCTTTTCGCTCTAGGACGCATAGTTTAGGAGATATGAGCAAAACAAGTTTTTCATATAAAAATGTCAATTTTTGCATGATTTGGATGGAATTTTCAATTTTTTGGGGGTGGTCATGAATTAAGCTCCTTTTCGCTCTAGGACGCATAGTTTAGGAGATATGAGCAAAACAAGTTTTTCATATGAAAATTTCAATTTTTCCATGATTTGGATGGAATTTTCAATTTTTTGAGGGTGGTCATAAATTAAGCTCCTTTTCGCTCTAGGACGCATAGTTTAGGAGATATGAGCAAAACAAGTTTTTCATATAAAAATTTACAATTTTTCAGGATTTGGATGGAATTTTCGTTTTTTTGGGGGTGGTCATGAATTAAGCTCCTTTTCGCTCTAGGACGCATAGTTTAGGAGATATGAGCAAAACAAGTTTTTCATATAAAAATTTAAATTTTTTCAGGATTTGGAAGGAATTTTCGATTTTTTGGGGGTGGTCATGAATTAAGCTCCTTTTCGCTCTAGGACGCATAGTTTAGGAGATATGAGCAAAACAAGTTTTTCATATAAAAATTTAAATTTTTTCAGGATTTGGAAGGAATTTTCGTTTTTTTGGGGGTGGTCATGAATTAAGCTCCTTTTCGCTCTAGGACGCATAGTTTAGGAGATATGAGCAAAACAAGTTTTTCATATAAAAATTTTAATTTTTTTGGAATTTGGATGGAATTTTCGATTTTTTGAGGGTGGTCATGAATTAAGCTCCTTTTCGCTCTAGGACGCATAGTTTAGGAGATATGAGCAAAACAAGTTTTTCATATAAAAATTTTAATTTTTTTGGGATTTGGATGGAATTTTCGATTTTTTGAGGGTGGTCATGAATTAAGCTCCTTTTCGCTCTAGGACGCATAGTTTAGGAGATATGAGCAAAACAAGTTTTTCATATGAAAATTTTAATTTTTTTGGGATTTGGATGGAATTTTCGATTTTTTGGGGGTGGTCATGAATTAAGCTCCTTTTCGCTCTAGGACGCATTGTTTAGGAGATATGAGCAAAACAAGTTTTTCATATAAAAATTTTAATTTTTTTGGGATTTGGATGGAATTTTCGATTTTTTGAGGGTGGTCATGAATTAAGCTCCTTTTCGCTCTAGGACGCATAGTTTATGAGATATGAGCAAAACAAGTTTTTCATATAAAAATTTAAAATTTTTCAGGATTTGGATGGAATTTTCGATTTTTTGAGGGTGGTCATGAATTAAGCTCCTTTTCGCTCTAGGACGCATAGTTTAGGAGATATGAGCAAAACAAGTTTTTCATATAAAAATTTAAATTTTTTCAGGATTTGGAAGGAATTTTCGATTTTTTGGGGGTGGTCATGAATTAAGCTCCTTTTCGCTCTAGGACGCATAGTTTAGGAGATATGAGCAAAACAAGTTTTTCATATAAAAATTTAAATTTTTTCAGGATTTGGAAGGAATTTTCGTTTTTTTGGGGGTGGTCATGAATTAAGCTCCTTTTCGCTCTAGGACGCATAGTTTAGAAGATATGAGCAAAACAAGTTTTTCATATAAAAATTTTAATTTTTTTGGGATTTGGATGGAATTTTCGATTTTTTGAGGGTGGTCATGAATTAAGCTCCTTTTCGCTCTAGGACGCATAGTTTAGGAGATATGAGCAAAACAAGTTTTTCATATAAAAATTTTAATTTTTTTGGGATTTGGATGGAATTTTCGATTTTTTGAGGGTGGTCATGAATTAAGCTCCTTTTCGCTCTAGGACGCATAGTTTAGGAGATATGAGCAAAACAAGTTTTTCATATGAAAATTTTAATTTTTTTGGGATTTGGATGGAATTTTCGATTTTTTGGGGGGGGTCATGAATTAAGCTCCTTTTCGCTCTAGGACGCATAGTTTAGGAGATATGAGCAAAACAAGTTTTTCATATAAAAATTTTAATTTTTTTGGGATTTGGATGGAATTTTCGATTTTTTGGGGGTGGTCATGAATTAAGCTCCTTTTCGCTCTAGGACGCATAGTTTATGAGATATGAGCAAAACAAGTTTTTCATATAAAAATTTAAAATTTTTCAGGATTTGGATGGAATTTTCGATTTTTTGAGGGTGGTCATGAATTAAGCTCCTTTTCGCTCTAGGACGCATAGTTTAGGAGATATGAGCAAAACAAGTTTTTCATATAAAAATTTTAATTTTTTTGGGATTTGGATGGAATTTTCAATTTTTTGAGGGTGGTCATGAATTAAGCTCCTTTTCGCTCTAGGACGCATAGTTTAGGAGATATGAGCAAAACAAGTTTTTCATATAAAAATTTTAATTTTTTTGGGATTTGGATGGAATTTTCGATTTTTTGGGGGTGGTCATGAATTAAGCTCCTTTTCGCTCGAGGACGCATAGTTTAGGAGATATGAGCAAAACAAGTTTTTCATATAAAAATTTTAATTTTTTTGGGATTTGGATGGAATTTTCGATTTTTTGGGGGTGGTCATGAATTAAGTTCCTTTTCGCTCTAGGACGCATAGTTTAGGAGATATGAGCAAAACAAGTTTTTCATATAAAAATTTTAATTTTTTTGGGATTTGGATGGAATTTTCGATTTTTTGGGGGTGGTCATGAATTAAGCTTCTTTTCGCTCTAGGAAGCATAGTTTAGGAGATATGATCAAAACAAGTTTTTCATATAAAAATTTCAATTTTTTCAGGATTTGGAAGGAATTTTCGATTTTTTGGGGGTGGTCATGAATTACGCTCCTTTTCGCTCTAGGACGCATAGTTTAGGAGATATGAGCAAAACAAGTTTTTCATATAAAAATTTCAATTTTTTCAGGATTTGTAAGGAATTTTCGATTTTTTTGGGGTGGTCATGAATTAAGCTCCATTTCGCTCTAGGACGCATAGTTTAGGAGATATGAGCAAAACAAGTTTTTCATATAAAAATTTAAATTTTTTCAGGATTTGGAAGGAATTTTCGTTTTTTTGGGGGTGGTCATAAATTAAGCTCCTTTTCGCTCTAGGACGCATAGTTTAGGAGATATGAGCAAAACAAGTTTTTCATATAAAAATTTTAATTTTTTTGGGATTTGGATGAATTTTCGATTTTTTTAGGGTGGTCATGAATTAAGCTCCTTTTCGCTCTAGGACGCATAGTTTAGGAGATATGAGCAAAACAAGTTTTTCATATAAAAATTTTATTTTTTTTTGGGATTTGGATGGAATTTTCAATTTTTTGAGGGTGGTCATGAATTAAGCTCCTTTTCGCTCTAGGACGCATAGTTTAGGAGATATGAGCAAAACAAGTTTTTCATATAAAAATTTTATTTTTTTTGGGATTTGGATGGAATTTTCGATTTTTTGAGGGTGGTCATGAATTAAGCTCCTTTTCGCTCTAGGACGCATAGTTTAGGAGATATGAGCAAAACAAGTTTTTCATATAAAAATTTAAATTTTTTCAGGATTTGGAAGGAATTTTCGTTTTTTTGGGGGTGGTCATGAATTAAGCTCCTTTTCGCTCTAGGACGCATAGTTTAGGAGATATGAGCAAAACAAGTTTTTCATATAAAAATTTTAATTTTTTTGGGATTTGGATGAATTTTCGATTTTTTGAGGGTGGCCATGAATTAAGCTCCTTTTCGCTCTAGGACGCATAGTTTAGGAGATATGAGCAAAACAAGTTTTTCATATAAAAATTTTATTTTTTTTGGGATTTGGATGGAATTTTCGATTTTTTGAGGGTGGTCATGAATTAAGCTCCTTTTCGCTCTAGGACGCATAGTTTAGGAGATATGAGCAAAACAAGTTTTTCATATAAAAATTTTAATTTTTTTGGGATTTGGATGAATTTTCGATTTTTTTAGGGTGGTCATGAATTAAGCTCCTTTTCGCTCTAGGACGCATAGTTTAGGAGATATGAGCAAAACAAGTTTTTCATATAAAAATTTTATTTTTTTTTGGGATTTGGATGGAATTTTCAATTTTTTGAGGGTGGTCATGAATTAAGCTCCTTTTCGCTCTAGGACGCATAGTTTAGGAGATATGAGCAAAACAAGTTTTTCATATAAAAATTTTATTTTTTTTGGGATTTGGATGGAATTTTCGATTTTTTGAGGGTGGTCATGAATTAAGCTCCTTTTCGCTCTAGGACGCATAGTTTAGGAGATATGAGCAAAACAAGTTTTTCATATAAAAATTTAAATTTTTTCAGGATTTGGAAGGAATTTTCGTTTTTTTGGGGGTGGTCATGAATTAAGCTCCTTTTCGCTCTAGGACGCATAGTTTAGGAGATATGAGCAAAACAAGTTTTTCATATAAAAATTTTAATTTTTTTGGGATTTGGATGAATTTTCGATTTTTTGAGGGTGGCCATGAATTAAGCTCCTTTTCGCTCTAGGACGCATAGTTTAGGAGATATGAGCAAAACAAGTTTTTCATATAAAAATTTTATTTTTTTTGGGATTTGGATGGAATTTTCGATTTTTTGAGGGTGGTCATGAATTAAGCTCCTTTTCGCTCTAGGACGCATAGTTTAGGAGATATGAGCACAACAAGTTTTTCATATAAAAATTTTATTTTTTTTGGGATTTGGATGGAATTTTCGATTTTTTGAGGGTGGTCATGAATTAAGCTCCTTTTCGCTCTAGGACGCATAGTTTAGGAGATATGAGCAAAACAAGTTTTTCATATAAAAATTTCAATTTTTTCAGGATTTGAAAGGAATTTTCGATTTTTTGAGGGTGGTCATGAATTAAGCTCCTTTTCGCTCTAGGACGCATAGTTTAGGAGATATGAGCAAAACAAGTTTTTCATATACAAATTTCAATTTTTCCATGATTTGGATGGAATTTTCAATTTTTTGGGGATGGTCATGAATTAAGCTCCTTTTCGCTCTAGGACGCATAGTTTAGGAGATATGAGCAAAACAAGTTTTTCATATAAAAATTTCAATTTTTCCATGATTTGAAAGGAATTTTCGATTTTCTGAGGGTGGTCATGAATTAAGCTCCTTTTCGCTCTAGGACGCATAGTTTAGGAGATATGAGCAAAACAAGTTTTTCATATAAAAATTAAAATTTTTTCAGGATTTGGATGGAATTTTCGATTTTTTGAGGGTGGTCATGAATTAAGCTCCTTTTCGCTCTAGGACGCATAATTTAGGAGATATGAGTTTTTCATTTAAAAATTTCAAATTTTTCAGGATTTGGATGGAATTTCCAATTTTTTGAGGTTGGTCATGAATTAAGCTCCTTTTCGCTCTAGGACGCATAGTTTATGAGATATGAGCAAAACAAGTTTTTCATATAAAAATTTACAATTTTTCAGGATTTGGATGGAATTTTCGATTTTTTGAGGGTGGTCGTGAATTAAGCTCCTTTTCGCTCTAGGACGCATAGTTTAGGAGATATGAGCAAAACAAGTTTTTCATATAAAAATTTTAATTTTTTTGGGATTTGGATGGAATTTTCGATTTTTTGGGGGTGGTCATGAATTAAGCTCCTTTTCGCTCTAGGACGCATAGTTTAGGAGATATGAGCAACACAAGTTTTTCATATAAAAATTTCAATTTTTCCATGATTTGAATGGAATTTTCAATTTTTTGGGGGTGGTCATGAATTAAGCTCCTTTTCGCTCTAGGACGCATAGTTTAGGAGATATGAGCAAAACAAGTTTTTCATATGAAAATTTCAATTTTTCCATGATTTGGATGGAATTTTCGATTTTTTGAGGGTGGTCATGAATTAAGCTCCTTTTCGCTCTAGGACGCATAGTTTAGGAGATATGAGCAAAACAAGTTTTTCATATAAAAATTTTAATTTTTTTGGGATTCGGATGGAATTTTCGATTTTTTGGGGGTGGTCATGAATTAATCTCCTTTTCGATCTAGGAAGCATAGTTTAGGAGATATGATCAAAACAAGTTTTTCATATAAAAATTTCAATTTTTTCAGGATTTGGAAGGAATTTTCGATTTTTTGGGGCTGGTCATGAATTAAGCTCCTTTTCGCTCTAGGACGCATAGTTTAGGAGATATGAGCAAAACAAGTTTTTCATATAAAAATTTCAATTTTTTCAGGATTTGTAAGGAATTTTCGATTTTTTGGGGGTGGTCATGAATTAAGCTCCTTTTCGCTCTAGGACGCATAGTTTAGGAGATATGAGCAAAACAAGTTTTTCATATAAAAATTTTAATTTTTTTGGGATTTGGATGAATTTTCGATTTTTTGAGGGTGGTCATGAATTAAGCTCCTTTTCGCTCTAGGACGCATAGTTTAGGAGATATGAGCAAAACAAGTTTTTCATATAAAAATTTCATTTTTTTCAGGATTTGTAAGGAATTTTCGATTTTTTGGGGGTGGTCATGAATTAAGCTCCTTTTCGCTCTAGGACGCATAGTTTAGGAGATATGAGCAAAACAAGTTTTTCATATAAAAATTTTATTTTTTTTGGGATTTGGATGGAATTTTCGATTTTTTGGGGGTGGTATGAATTAAGCTCCTTTTCGCTCTAGGACGCATAGTTTAGGAGATATGAGCAAAACAAGTTTTTCATATAAAAATTTTAATTTTTTTGGGATTTGGATGGAATTTTCGATTTTTTGAGGGTGGTCATGAATTAAGCTCCTTTTCGCTCTAGGACGCATAGTTTAGGAGATATGAGCAAAACAAGTTTTTCATATAAAAATTTTAATTTTTTTGGGATTTGGATGGAATTTTCGATTTTTTGGGGGTGGTCATGAATTAAGCTCCTTTTCGCTCTAGGACGCATAGTTTAGGAGATATGAGCAAAACAAGTTTTTCATATGAAAATTTCAATTTTTCCATGATTTGGATGGAATTTTCGATTTTTTGAGGGTGGTCATGAATTAAGCTCCTTTTCGCTCTAGGACGCATAGTTTAGGAGATATGAGCAAAACAAGTTTTTCACATAAAAATTAAATTTTTTTCAGGATTTGGAAGGAATTTTCGATTTTTTGAGGGTGGTCATGAATTAAGCTCCTTTTCGCTCTAGGACGCATAGTTTAGGAGATATGAGCAAAACAAGTTTTTCATATAAAAATTTTAATTTTTTTGGGATGTGGATGAATTTTCGATTTTTTGAGGGTGGTTATGAATTAAGCTCCTTTTCGCTCTAGGACGCATAGTTTAGGAGATATGAGCAAAACAAGTTTTTCATATAAAAATTTTAATTTTTTTGGGATTTGGATGGTATTTTCAATTTTTTGAGGGTGGTCATGAATTAAGCTCCTTTTCGCTCTAGGACGCATAGTTTAGGAGATATGAGCAAAACAAGTTTTTCATATAAAAATTTTAATTTTTTTGGGATTTGGATGGAATTTTCGATTTTTTGAGGGTGGTCATGAATTAAGCTCCTTTTCGCTCTAGGACGCATAGTTTAGGAGATATGAGCAAAACAAGTTTTTCATATAAAAATTTCAATTTTTTCAGGATTTGAAAGGAATTTTCGATTTTTTGAGGGTGGTCATGAATTAAGCTCCTTTTCGCTCTAGGACGCATAGTTTAGGAGATATGAGCAAAACAAGTTTTTCATATAAAAATTTTAATTTTTTTGGGATTTGGATGGAATTTTCGATTTTTTGAGGGTGGTCATGAATTAAGCTCCTTTTCGCTCTAGGACGCATAGTTTAGGAGATATGAGCAAAACAAGTTTTTCATATAAAAATTAAAATTTTTTCAGGATTTGGAAGGAATTTTCGATTTTTTGAGGGTGGTCATGAATTAAGCTCCTTTTCGCTCTAGGACGCATAGTTTAGGAGATATGAGCAAAACAAGTTTTTCATATAAAAATTTTAATATTTTTGGGATTTGGATGGAATTTTCGATTTTTTGGGGGTGGTCATGATTTAAGCTCCTTTTCGCTCTAGGAAGCATAGTTTAGGAGATATGATCAAAACAAGTTTTTCATATAAAAATTTCAATTTTTTCAGGATGTGGAAGGAATTTTCGATTTTTTGGGGGTGGTCATGAATTAAGCTCCTTTTCGCTCTAGGACGCATAGTTTAGGAGATATGAGCAAAACAAGTTTTTCATATAAAAATTTCAATTTTTTCAGGATTTGTAAGGAATTTTCGATTTTTTGGGGGTGGTCATGAATTAAGCTCCTTTTCGCTCTAGGACGCATAGTTTAGGAGATATGAGCAAAACAAGTTTTTCATATAAAAATTTAAATTTTTTCAGGATTTGGAAGGACTTTTCGTTTTTTGGGGGTGGTCATGAATTAAGCTCCTTTTCGCTCTAGGACGCATAGTTTAGGAGATATGAGCAAAACAAGTTTTTCATATAAAAATTTTAATTTTTTTGGGATTTGGATGGAATTTTCGATTTTTTGAGGGTGGTCATGAATTAAGCTCCTTTTCGCTCTAGGACGCATAGTTTAGGAGATATGAGCAAAACAAGTTTTTCATATAAAAATATTAATTTTTTTGGGATTTGGATGGAATTTTCAATTTTTTGAGGGTGTTCATGAATTAAGCTCCTTTTCGCTCTAGGACGCATAGTTTAGGAGATATGAGCAAAACAAGTTTTTCATTTAAAAATTTCAAATTTTTCAGGATTTGGATGGAATTCAATTTTTTCAGGGTGGTCATGAATTAAGCTCCTTTTCGCTCTAGGACGCATAGTTTAGGAGATATGAGCAAAACAAGTTTTTCATATAAAAATTTCAATTTTTCCATGATTTGGATGAAATTTTCAATTTTTTGGGGGTGGTCATGAATTAAGCTCCTTTTCGCTCTAGGACGCATAGTTTAGGAGATATGAGCAAAACAAGTTTTTCATATAAAAATTTTAATTTTTTTGGGATTTGGAAGGAATTTTCGATTTTTGGGGGTGGTCATGAATTAAGGTCCTTTTCGCTCTAGGACGCATAGTTTAGGAGATATGAGCAAAACAAGTTTTTCATATAAAAATTTCAATTTTTTCAGGTTTTGGATGGAATTTTCCATTTTTTGGGGGTGGTCATGAATTAAGCTCCTTTTCGCTCTAGGACGCATAGTTTAGGAGATATGAGCAAAACAAGTTTTTCATATAAAAATTTCAATTTTTTCAGGATTTGAAAGGAATTTTCGATTTTCTGAGGGTGGTCATGCATTAAGCTCCTTTTCGCTCTAGGACGCATAGTTTAGGAGATATGAGCAAAACAAGTTTTTCATATAAAAATTTTAATTTTTTTGGGATTTGGATGGAATTTTCAATTTTTTGAGGGTGGTCATGAATTAAGCTCCTTTTCGCTCTAGGACGCATGGTTTAGGAGATATGAGCAAAACAAGTTTTTCATATAAAAATTTCAATTTTTTCAGGATTTGTAAGGAATTTTCGATTTTTTGGGGGTGGTCATGAATTAAGCTCCTTTTCGCTCTAGGACGCATAGTTTAGGAGATATGAGCAAAACAAGTTTTTCATATAAAAATTTTAATTTTTTTGGGATTTGGATGGAATTTTCGATTTTTTGAGGGTGGTCATGAATTAAGCTCCTTTTCGCTCTAGGACGCATAGTTTAGGAGATATGAGCAAAACAAGTTTTTCATATAAAAATTTTAATTTTTTTGGGATTTGGATGGAATTTTCAATTTTTTGAGGGTGGTCATGAATTAAGCTCCTTTTCGCTCTAGGACGCATAGTTTAGGAGATATGAGCAAAACAAGTTTTTCATATAAAAATTTTAATTTTTTTGGGATTTGGATGGAATTTTCGATTTTTTGGGGGTGGTCATGAATTAAGCTTCTTTTCGCTCTAGGACGCATAGGTTAGAAGATATGAGCAAAACAAGTTTTTCATTTAAAAATTTCAAATTTTTCAGGATTTGGATGGAATTCAATTTTTTGAGGGTGGTCATGAATTAAGCTCCTTTTCGCTCTAGGACGCATAGTTTAGGAGATATGAGCAAAACAAGTTTTTCATATAAAAATTTCAATTTTTCCATGATTTGGATGAAATTTTCAATTTTTTGGGGGTGGTCATGAATTAAGCTCCTTTTCGCTCTAGGACGCATAGTTTAGGAGATATGAGCAAAACAAGTTTTTCATATAAAAATTAAAATTTTTTCAGGATTTGGAAGGAATTTTCGATTTTTGGGGGTGGTCATGAATTAAGGTCCTTTTCGCTCTAGGACGCATAGTTTAGGAGATATGAGCAAAACAAGTTTTTCATATAAAAATTTCAATTTTTTCAGGATTTGGATGGAATTTTCAATTTTTTGGGGGTGGTCATGAATTAAGCTCCTTTTCGCTCTAGGACGCATAGTTTAGGAGATATGAGCAAAACAAGTTTTTCATATAAAAATTTTAATTTTTTCAGGATTTGTAAGGAATTTTCGATTTTTTGGGGGTGGTCATGAATTAAGCTCCTTTTCGCTCTAGGACGCATAGTTTAGGAGATATGAGCAAAACAAGTTTTTCATATAAAAATTTTAATTTTTTTGGGATTTGGATGGAATTTTCGATTTTTTGAGGGTGGTCATGAATTAAGCTCCTTTTCGCTCTAGGACGCATAGTTTAGGAGATATGAGCAAAACAAGTTTTTCATATAAAAATTTTAATTTTTTTGGGATTTGGATGGAATTTTCGATTTTTTGAGGGTGGTCATGAATTAAGCTCCTTTTCGCTCTAGGACGCATAGTTTAGGAGATATGATCAAAACAAGTTTTTCATATAAAAATTTAATTTTTTTCAGGATTTGTAAGGAATTTTCGATTTTTTGGGGGTGGTCATGAATTAAGCTCCTTTTCGCTCTAGGACGCATAGTTTAGGAGATATGAGCAAAACAAGTTTTTCATATAAAAATTTTAATTTTTTTGGGATTTGGATGGAATTTTCGATTTTTTGAGGGTGGTCATGAATTAAGCTCCTTTTCGCTCTAGGACGCATAGTTTAGGAGATATGAGCAAAACAAGTTTTTCATATAAAAATTTTAATTTTTTTGGGATTTGGATGGAATTTTCAATTTTTTTAGGGTGGTCATGAATTAAGCTCCTTTTCGCTCTAGGACGCATAGTTTAGGAGATATGAGCAAAACAAGTTTTTCATATAAAAATTTTAATTTTTTTGGGATTTGGATGGAATTTTCGATTTTTTGGGGGTGGTCATGAATTAAGCTCCTTTTCGCTCTAGGACGCATAGTTTAGGAGATATGAGCAAACCAAGTTTTTCATATAAAAATTTTAATTTTTTTGGGATTTGGATGGAATTTTCGATTTTTTGAGGGTGGTCATGAATTAAGCTCCTTTTCGCTCTAGGACGCATAGTTTAGGAGATATGAGCAAAACAAGTTTTTCATATAAAAATTTTAATTTTTTGGGATTTGGATGGAATTTTCAATTTTTTGAGGGTGGTCATGAATTAAGCTCCTTTTCGCTCTAGGACGCATAGTTTAGGAGATATGAGCAAAACAAGTTTTTCATATAAAAATTTTAATTTTTTTGGGATTTGGATGGAATTTTCGATTTTTTGGGGGTGGACATGAATTAAGCTTCTTTTCGCTCTAGGACGCATAGTTTAGGAGATATGATCAAAACAAGTTTTTCATATAAAAATTTCAATTTTTTCAGGATTTGTAAGGAATTTTCGATTTTTTGGGGGTGGTCATGAATTAAGCTCCTTTTCGCTCTAGGACGCATAGTTTAGGAGATATGAGCAAAACAAGTTTTTCATATAAAAATTTTAATTTTTTTGGGATTTGGATGGAATTTTCGACTTTTTGAGGGTGGTCATGAATTAAGCTCCTTTTCGCTCTAGGACGCATAGTTTAGGAGATATGAGCAAAAAAAGTTTTTCATATAAAAATTTCAATTTTTTCAGGATTTGTAAGGAATTTTCGATTTTTTGGGGGTGGTCATGAATTAAGCTCCTTTTCGCTCTAGGACGCATAGTTTAGGAGATATGAGCAAAACAAGTTTTTTATATAAAAATTTAAATTTTTTCAGGAGTTGGAAGGAATTTTCGTTTTTTTGGGGGTGGTCATGAATTAAGCTCCTTTTCGCTCTAGGACGCATAGTTTAGGAGATATGAGCAAAACAAGTTTTTCATATAAAAATTTTAATTTTTTTGGGATTTGGATGGAATTTTCGATTTTTTGAGGGTGGTCATGAATTAAGCTCCTTTTCGCTCTAGGACGCATAGTTTAGGAGATATGAGCAAAACAAGTTTTTCATATAAAAATTTTAATTTTTTTTGGGATTTGGATGGAATTTTCGATTTTTTGGGGGTGGTCATGAATTAAGCTCCTTTTCGCTCTAGGACGCATAGTTTAGGAGATATGAGCAAAACAAGTTTTTCATATAAAAATTTCAATTTTTTTGGGATTTGGATGGAATTTTCGATTTTTTGAGGGTGGTCATGAATTAAGCTCCTTTTCGCTCTAGGACGCATAGTTTAGGAGATATGAGCAAAACAAGTTTTTCATATAAAAATTTTAATTTTTTTGGGATTTGGATGGAATTTTCGATTTTTTGAGGGTGGTCATGAATTAAGCTCCTTTTCGCTCTAGGACGCATAGTTTAGGAGATATGAGCAAAACAAGTTTTTCATATAAAAATTTAAATTTTTTGGGATTTGGATGGAATTTTCGATTTTTTGGGGGTGGTCATGAATTAAGCTCCTTTTCGCTCTAGGACGCATAGTTTAGGAGATATGAGCAAAACAAGTTTTTCATATAAAAATTTTAATTTTTTTGGGATTTGGATGGAATTTTCGATTTTTTGAGGGTGGTCATGAATTAAGCTCCTTTTCGCTCTAGGACGCATAGTTTAGGAGATATGAGCAAAACAAGTTTTTCATATAAAAATTTTAATTTTTTTGGGATTTGGATGGAATTTTCGATTTTTTGAGGGTGGTCATGAATTAAGCTCCTTTTCGCTCTAGGACGCATAGTTTAGGAGATATGAGCAAAACAAGTTTTTCATATAAAAATTTCAATTTTTTCAGGATTTGTAAGGAATTTTCGATTTTTTGGGGGTGGTCATGAATTAAGCTCCTTTTCGCTCTAGGACGCATAGTTTAGGAGATATGAGCAAAACAAGTTTTTCATATAAACATTTAAATTTTTTCAGGATTTGGAAGGAATTTTCGTTTTTTTGGGGGTGGTCATGAATTAAGCTCCTTTTCGCTCTAGGACGCATAGTTTAGGAGATATGAGCAAAACAAGTTTTTCATATAAAAATTTTAATTTTTTTGGGATTTGGATGGAATTTTCGATTTTTTGAGGGTGATCATGAATTAAGCTCCTTTTCGCTCTAGGACGCATAGTTTAGGAGATATGAGCAAAACAAGTTTTTCATATAAAAATTTTAATTTTTTTGGGATTTGGATGGAATTTTCAATTTTTTGAGGGTGGTCATGAATTAAGCTCCTTTTCGCTCTAGGACGCATAGTTTAGGAGATATGAGCAAAACAAGTTTTTCATATAAAAATTTTAATTTTTTTGGGATTTGGATGGAATTTTCGATTTTTTGGGGGTGGTCATGAATTAAGCTCCTTTTCGCTCTAGGACGCATAGTTTAGGAGATATGAGCAAAACAAGTTTTTCATATAAAAATTTTAGTTTTTTTGGGATTTGGATGGAATTTTCGATTTTTTGGGGGTGGTCATGAATTAAGCTTCTTTTCGCTCTAGGAAGCATAGTTTAGGAGATATGATCAAAACAAGTTTTTCATATAAAAATTTCAATTTTTTCAGGATTTGGAAGGAATTTTCGATTTTTTGGGGGTGGTCATGAATTAAGCTCCTTTTCGCTCTAGGACGCATAGTTTAGGAGATATGAGCAAAACAAGTTTTTCATATAAAAATTTCAATTTTTTCAGGATTTGTAAGGAATTTTCGATTTTTTGGGGGTGGTCATGAATTAAGCTCCTTTTCGCTCTAGGACGCATAGTTTAGGAGATATGAGCAAAACAAGTTTTTCATATAAAAATTTAATTTTTTTTGGGATTTGGATGGAATTTTCTTAGGAGTTTAGGAGATATGAGCAAAACAAGTTTTTCATATAAAAATTTCAATTTTTTCAGGATTTGTAAGGAATTTTCGATTTTTTGGGGGTGGTCATGAATTAAGCTCCTTTTCGCTCTAGGACGCATAGTTTAGGAGATATGAGCAAAACAAGTTTTTCATATAAAAATTTAAATTTTTTCAGGTTTTGGATGGAATTTTCGATTTTTTGAGGGTGGTCATGAATTAAGCTCCTTTTCGCTCTAGGACGCATAGTTTAGGAGATATGAGCAAAACAAGTTTTTCATATAAAAATTTCAATTTTTTCAGGATTTGTAAGGAATTTTCGATTTTTTGAGGGTGGTCATGAATTAAGCTCCTTTTCGCTCTAGGACGCATAGTTTAGGAGATATGAGCAAAACAAGTTTTTCATATAAAATTTAAATTTTTTCAGGATTTGGAAGGCATTTTCGTTTTTTTGGGGGTGGTCATGAATTAAGCTCCTTTTCGCTCTAGGACGCATAGTTTAGGAGATATGAGCAAAACAAGTTTTTCATATAAAAATTTTAATTTTTTTGGGATTTGGATGGAATTTTCGATTTTTTGAGGGTGGTCATGAATTAAGCTCCTTTTCGCTCTAGGACGCATAGTTTAGGAGATATGAGCAAAACAAGTTTTTCATATAAAAATTTTAATTTTTTTGGGATTTGGATGGAATTTTCAATTTTTTGAGGGTGGTCATGAATTAAGCTCCTTTTCGCTCTAGGACGCATAGTTTAGGAGATATGAGCAAAACAAGTTTTTCATATAAAAATTTTAATTTTTTTGGGATTTGGATGGAATTTTCGATTTTTTGGGGGTGGTCATGAATTAAGCTCCTTTTCGCTCTAGGACGCATAGTTTAGGAGATATGAGCAAAACAAGTTTTTCATATAAAAATTTTAGTTTTTTTGGGATTTGGATGGAATTTTCGATTTTTTGGGGGTGGTCATGAATTAAGCTTCTTTTCGCTCTAGGAAGCATAGTTTAGGAGATATGATCAAAACAAGTTTTTCATATAAAAATTTCAATTTTTTCAGGATTTGGAAGGAATTTTCGATTTTTTGGGGGTGGTCATGAATTAAGCTCCTTTTTGCTCTAGGACGCATAGTTTAGGAGATATGAGCAAAACAAGTTTTTCATATAAAAATTTCAATTTTTTCAGGATTTGTAAGGAATTTTCGATTTTTTGGGGGTGGTCATGAATTAAGCTCCTTTTCGCTCTAGGACGCATAGTTTAGGAGATATGAGCAAAACAAGTTTTTCATATAAAAATTTAAATTTTTTTGGGATTTGGATGGAATTTTCGATTTTTTGAGGGTGGTCATGAATTAAGCTCCTTTTCGCTCTAGGACGCATAGTTTAGGAGATATGAGCAAAACAAGTTTTTCATATAAAAATTTCAATTTTTTCAGGATTTGTAAGGAATTTTCGATTTTTTGGGGGTGGTCATGAATTAAGCTCCTTTTCGCTCTAGGACGCATAGTTTAGGAGATATGAGCAAAACAAGTTTTTTATATAAAAATTTAAATTTTTTCAGGATTTGGAAGGAATTTTCGTTTTTTTGGGGGTGGTCATGAATTAAGCTCCTTTTCGCTCTAGGACGCATAGTTTAGGAGATATGAGCAAAACAAGTTTTTCATATAAAAATTTAAATTTTTTCAGGTTTTGGATGGAATTTTCCATTTTTTGGGGGTGGTCATGAATTAAGCTCCTTTTCGCTCTAGGACGCATAGTTTAGGAGATATGAGCAAAACAAGTTTTTCATATAAAAATTTCAATTTTTTCAGGATTTGTAAGGAATTTTCGATTTTTTGGGGGTCGTCATGAATTAAGCTCCTTTTCGCTCTAGGACGCATAGTTTAGGAGATATGAGCAAAACAAGTTTTTCATATAAAAATTTTAATTTTTTTGGGATTTGGATGGAATTTTCGATTTTTTGGGGGTGGTCATGAATTAAGCTTCTTTTCGCTCTAGGACGCATAGTTTAGGAGATATGATCAAAACAGGTTTTTCATATAAAAATTTCAATTTTTTCAGGATTTGTAAGGAATTTTCGATTTTTTGGGGGTGGTCATGAATTAAGCTCCTTTTCGCTCTAGGACGCATAGTTTAGGAGATATGAGCAAAACAAGTTTTTCATATAAAAATTTTAATTTTTTTGGGATTTGGATGGAATTTTCGATTTTTTGAGGGTGGTCATGAATTAAGCTCCTTTTCGCTCTAGGACGCATAGTTTAGGAGATATGAGCAAAACAAGTTTTTCATATAAAAATTTCAATTTTTGCAGGATTTGTAAGGAATTTTCGATTTTTTGGGGGTGGTCATGAATTAAGCTCCTTTTCGCTCTAGGACGCATAGTTTAGGAGATATGAGCAAAACAAGTTTTTTATATAAAAATTTAAATTTTTTCAGGATTTGGAAGGAATTTTCGTTTTTTTGGGGGTGGTCATGAATTAAGCTCCTTTTCGCTCTAGGACGCATAGTTTAGGAGATATGAGCAAAACAAGTTTTTCATATAAAAATTTTAATTTTTTTGGGATTTGGATGGAATTTTCGATTTTTTGGGGGTGGTCATGAATTAAGCTCCTTTTCGCTCTAGGACGCATAGTTTAGGAGATATGAGCAAAACAAGTTTTTCATATAAAAATTTAAATTTTTTTGGGATTTGGATGGAATTTTCGATTTTTTGAGGATGGTCATGAATTAAGCTCCTTTTCGCTCTAGGACGCATAGTTTAAGAGATATGAGCAAAACAAGTTTTTCATATAAAAATTTTAATTTTTTTGGGATTTGGATGGAATTTTCGATTTTTTGGGGGTGGTCATGAATTAAGCTCCTTTTCGCTCTAGGACGCATAGTTTAGGAGATATGAGCAAAACAAGTTTTTCATATAAAAATTTTAGTTTTTTTGGGATTTGGATGGAATTTTCAATTTTTTGAGGGTGGTCATGAATTAAGCTTCTTTTCGCTCTAGGAAGCATAGTTTAGGAGATATGATCAAAACAAGTTTTTCATATAAAAATTTCAATTTTTTCAGGATTTGGAAGGAATTTTCGATTTTTTGGGGGTGGTCATGAATTAAGCTCCTTTTCGCTCTAGGACGCATAGTTTAGGAGATATGAGCAAAACAAGTTTTTCATATAAAAATTTCAATTTTTTCAGGATTTGTAAGGAATTTTCGATTTTTTGGGGGTGGTCATGAATTAAGCTCCTTTTCGCTCTAGGACGCATAGTTTAGGAGATATGAGCAAAACAAGTTTTTCATATAAAAATTTAAATTTTTTTGGGATTTGGATGGAATTTTAGATTTTTTGAGGGTGGTCATGAATTAAGCTCCTTTTCGCTCTAGGACGCATAGTTTAGGAGATATGAGCAAAACAAGTTTTTCATATAAAAATTTTAATTTTTTTGGGATTTGGATGGAATTTTCGATTTTTTTGGGGGTGGTCATGAATTAAGCTCCTTTTCGCTCTAGGACGCATAGTTTAGGAGATATGAGCAAAACAAGTTTTTCATATAAAAATTTCAATTTTTTCAGGATTTGTAAGGAATTTTCGATTTCTTGGGGGTGGTCATGAATTAAGCTCCTTTTCGCTCTAGGACGCATAGTTTAGGAGATATGAGCAAAACAAGTTTTTCATATAAAAATTTCAATTTTTTCAGGATTTGGATGGAATTTTCGATTTTTTGAGGGTGGTCATGAATTAAGCTCCTTTTCGCTCTAGGACGCATAGTTTAGGAGATATGAGCAAAACAAGTTTTTCATATAAAAATTTTAATTTTTTTGGGATTTGGATGGAATTTTCAATTTTTTGAGGGTGGTCATGAATTAAGCTCCTTTTCGCTCTAGGACGCATAGTTTAGGAGATATGAGCAAAACAAGTTTTTCATATAAAAATTTAAATTTTTTTGGGATTTGGATGGAATTTTCGATTTTTTGAGGGTGGTCATGAATTAAGCTCCTTTTCGCTCTAGGACGCATAGTTTAGGAGATATGAGCAAAACAAGTTTTTCATATAAAAATTTCAATTTTTCAGGATTTGTAAGGAATTTTCGATTTTTTGGGGGTGGTCATGAATTAAGCTCCTTTTCGCTCTAGGACGCATAGTTTAGGAGATATGAGCAAAACAAGTTTTTCATATAAAAATTTCAATTTTTTCAGGATTTGGATGGAATTTTCGATTTTTTGAGGGTGGTCATGAATTAAGCTCCTTTTCGCTCTAGGACGCATAGTTTAGGAGATATGAGCAAAACAAGTTTTTTATATAAAAATTTTAATTTTTTTGGGATTTGGATGGAATTTTCAATTTTTTGAGGGTGGTCATGAATTAAGCTCCTTTTCGCTCTAGGACGCATAGTTTAGGAGATATGAGCAAAACAAGTTTTTCATATAAAAATTTAAATTTTTTTGGGATTTGGATGGAATTTTCGATTTTTTGAGGGTGGTCATGAATTAAGCTCCTTTTCGCTCTAGGACGCATAGTTTAGGAGATATGAGCAAAACAAGTTTTTCATATAAAAATTTCAATTTTTCAGGATTTGTAAGGAATTTTCGATTTTTTGGGGGTGGTCATGAATTAAGCTCCTTTTCGCTCTAGGACGCATAGTTTAGGAGATATGAGCAAAACAAGTTTTTCATATAAAAATTTTAATTTTTTTGGGATTTGGATGGAATTTTCAATTTTTTGAGGGTGGTCATGAATTAAGCTCCTTTTCGCGGCGACCGGACATATCCCCCAACGGACATTTCGCCCAAAATTATTTTTGGGCGTTATGACCTCCAATGGGGCGGTCACATCGCCCAATTTTAGTTTGGGCTTTATGTCCTCCCTCATCGCGGTCATATTTCCCAAAAAATAGGCGGTCAAAACGCCCAATATTTTATGGGGAAAATAATGTCGGAATACAAATCAAAAACTGTCCTAAATGAAATAGTTTTGATCCCCAATTTTGGTGAACTAAATACGTACGGTATTTAATTCAAAATGCCGTAACTAGAAAGACAGTGCAGATCTCGTGGTCTATAAGAAAATTAAGGAGAAAATGGTGCAAAACGCTCCACAAAGTGCCAAATCAGAACATATGAGTGAATACTAAATGTGCGAAAGTGTGCCGGAAAAGATATTTTAGTAAATTACTATTATGGAAGCCGATTTGGCATACAGTCTCTTTGTGTTCCAACCCAGTAACTGAAATAATGGATGAATGAAATATGGATGATGGAGATGCTATTGTTTTATTGATGTCCCTTTTTCGGTCGTTGTTAAATTCATCACATTCAGTTCGTCCTCAAATCCTAGCGATTTTCAGTTTATTATCTTGTTCTAAACATTAAAATTGGAAAGAGATGAGATGATCGACGTGCTGCTGATGGGTACTTGAAATAAATCGCGCGCGCGATTTACCCATCAGCAGCACGTCGATCATCTCATCTGCCTCCAAAACGCGCGCGCGAATCCTTTTTTAAATTCATCACATTCAGTTCATCCTCACATTCTTGCAACTTTCGTTTTATTTTCTTGTTCTAAACATTAAAATTGGAAAGAGATGAGATGATCGATGTGCTGCTGATGGGTACTTGAAATAAATCGCGCGCGCGATTTTTTTCACGTACCCATCAGCAGCAAATCGATCATCTCATCTCGTTCCAATTTTCAGTTTAAAATACATAATTTTCAATTCAGCAATTGTCTGGTTTGTTCAAAAGAAAAAAATTATCAATTTCCGAATTTTCATGTTTCAATATATAAATTCAAATGTCTTTGAGCTTAAACCGACCTATTTCACGAGCGAAATAGGTCTTCGTAGTGCCACTTTAGCCGCTTTTCCATTTCAATCGTACGCTGAGAAGAAAAATGGTCAAAAATTCTGTTCCAGTCAAAATCAATTAAAACAAACGATGAAGCCAAGATATGCTAGTTTTACATCTTCTTCCAGCATATACAATAAAAGCAGGATTCGATATTTGTCAATAAGAGGCATATCTATCTATTAAATATTAAAAAAAAAAATAATGGATAGATGAAGTAATCATATATAGCTTTTGAATGATTTAAAAAAATTTGTTTTGTTATTTTAAACTATTGTTTATATTCAATTATATTCAAACGGTCATAACACCCACATTTTTTTATGGGGCTTATGACCGCGATGAGGGAGGCCATAAAGCCCAAACTAAAATTGGGCGATGTGACCGCCCCAATGGAGGTCATAACGCCCAAAAATCATTTTGGGCGAAATGTCCGTTGGGGGATATGTCCGGTCGCCCCTTTTCGCTCTAGGACGCATAGTTTAGGAGATATGAGCAAAACAAGTTTTTCATATAAAAATTTTAATTTTTTTGGGATTTGGATGGAATTTTCGATTTTTTGGGGGTGGTCATGAATTAAGCTTCTTTTCGCTCTAGGACGCATAGGTTAGAAGATATGAGCAAAACAAGTTTTTCATTTAAAAATTTAAAATTTTTCAGGATTTGGATGGAATTCAATTTTTTGAGGGTGGTCATGAATTAAGCTCCTTTTCGCTCTAGGACGCATAGTTTAGGAGATATGAGCAAAACAAGTTTTTCATATAAAAATTTCAATTTTTCCATGATTTGGATGAAATTTTCAATTTTTTGGGGGTGGTCATGAATTAAGCTCCTTTTCGCTCTAGGACGCATAGTTTAGGAGATATGAGCAAAACAAGTTTTTCATATAAAAATTAAAATTTTTTCAGGATTTGGAAGGAATTTTCGATTTTTGGGGGTGGTCATGAATTAAGGTCCTTTTCGCTCTAGGACGCATAGTTTAGGAGATATGAGCAAAACAAGTTTTTCATATAAAAATTTCAATTTTTTCAGGTTTTGGATGGAATTTTCCATTTTTTGGGGGTGGTCATGAATTAAGCTCCTTTTCGCTCTAGGACGCATAGTTTAGGAGATATGAGCAAAACAAGTTTTTCATATAAAAATTTCAATTTTTTCAGGATTTGGAAGGAATTTTCGATTTTTTGAGGGTGGTCATGAATTAAGCTCCTTTTCGCTCTAGGACGCATAGTTTAGGAGATATGAGCAAAACAAGTTTTTCATATAAAAATTTTAATATTTTGGGATTTGGATGCAATTTTCAATTTTTTGAGGGTGGTCATGAATTAAGCTCCTTTTCGCTCTAGGACGCATAGTTTAGGAGATATGAGCAAAACAAGTTTTTCATATAAAAATTTTAATTTTTTTGGGATTTGGATGGAATTTTCGATTTTTTGGGGGTGGTCATGAATTAAGCTTCTTTTCGCTCTAGGACGCATAGTTTAGGAGATATGATCAAAACAAGTTTTTCATATAAAAATTTCAATTTTTTCAGGATTTGTAAGGAATTTTCGTTTTTTTGGGGGTGGTCATGAATTAAGCTCCTTTTCGCTCTAGGACGCATAGTTTAGGAGATATGAGCAAGTTTTTCATATAAAAATTTTAATATTTTGGGATTTGGATGCAATTTTCAATTTTTTGAGGGTGGTCATGAATTAAGCTCCTTTTCGCTCTAGGACGCATAGTTTAGGAGATATGAGCAAAACAAGTTTTTCATATAAAAATTTTAATTTTTTTGGGATTTGGATGGAATTTTCGATTTTTTGGGGGTGGTCATGAATTAAGCTTCTTTTCGCTCTAGGACGCATAGTTTAGGAGATATGATCAAAACAAGTTTTTCATATAAAAATTTAAATTTTTTCAGGATTTGTAAGGAATTTTCGATTTTTTGGGGGTGGTCATGAATTAAGCTCCTTTTCGCTCTAGGACGCATAGTTTAGGAGATATGAGCAAAACAAGTTTTTCATATAAAAATTTTAATTTTTTTGGGATTTGAATGGAATTTTCGATTTTTTGAGGGTGGTCATGAATTAAGCTCCTTTCCGCTCTAGGACGCATAGTTTAGGAGATATGAGCAAAACAAGTTTTTCATATAAAAATTTAAATTTTTTCAGGATTTGGAAGGAATTTTCGTTTTTTTGGGGGTGGTCATGAATTAAGCTCCTTTTCGCTCTAGGACGCATAGTTTAGGAGATATGAGCAAAACAAGTTTTTCATATAAAAATTTCAATTTTTTCAGGGTTTGTAAGGAATTTTCGATTTTTTGAGGGTGGTCATGAATTAAGCTCCTTTTCGCTCTAGGACGCATAGTTTAGGAGATATGAGCAAAACAAGTTTTTCATATAAAAATTTTAATTTTTTTGGGATTTGGATGGAATTTTCGATTTTTTGAGGGTGGTCATGAATTAAGCTCCTTTTCGCTCTAGGACGCATAGTTTAGGAGATATGAACAAAACAAGTTTTTCATATAAAAATTTTAATTTTTTTGGGATTTGGATGGAATTTTCAATTTTTTGAGGGTGGTCATGAATTAAGCTCCTTTTCGCTCTAGGACGCATAGTTTAGGAGATATGATCAAAACAAGTTTTTCATATAAAAATTTCAATTTTTTCAGGATTTGGAAGGAATTTTCGATTTTTTGGGGGTGGTCATGAATTAAGCTCCTTTTCGCTCTAGGACGCATAGTTTAGGAGATATGAGCAAAACAAGTTTTTCATATAAAAATTTCAATTTTTTCAGGATTTGTAAGGAATTTTCGATTTTTTGGGGGTGGTCATGAATTAAGCTCCTTTTCGCTGTAGGACGCATAGTTTAGGAGATATGAGCAAACCAAGTTTTTCATATAAAAATTTTAATTTTTTTGGGATTTGAATGGAATTTTCGATTTTTTGAGGGTGGTCATGAATTAAGCTTCTTTTCGCTCTAGGAAGCATAGTTTAGGAGATATGAGCAAAACAAGTTTTTCATATAAAAATTTAAATTTTATTGGGATTTGGATGGAATTTTCGATTTTTTGAGGGTGGTCATGAATTAAGCTCCTTTTCGCTCTAGGACGCATAGTTTAGGAGATATGAGCAAAACACGTTTTTCATATAAAAATTTTAATTTTTTGGGATTTGGATGGAATTTTCAATTTTTTGAGGGTGGTCATGAATTAAGCTCCTTTTCGCTCTAGGACGCATAGTTTAGGAGATATGAGCAAAACAAGTTTTTCATATAAAAATTTTAATTTTTTTTGGATTTGGATGGAATTTTCGATTTTTTGGGGGTGGTCATGAATTAAGCTCCTTTTCGCTCTAGGACGCATAGTTTAGGAGATATGAGCAAAACAAGTTTTTCATATAAAAATTTTAATTTTTTTGGGATTTGGATGGAATTTTCGATTTTTTGAGGGTGGTCATGAATTAAGCTCCTTTTCGCTCTAGGACGCATAGTTTAGGAGATATGAGCAAAACAAGTTTTTCATATGAAAATTGTAATTTTTTTGGGATTTGGATGGAATTTTCAATTTTTTGAGGGTGGTCATGAATTAAGCTCCTTTTCGCTCTAGGACGCATAGTTTAGGAGATATGAGCAAAACAAGTTTTTCATATAAAAATTTTAATTTTTTTGGGATTTGGATGGAATTTTCGATTTTTTGGGGGTGGTCATGAATTAAGCTTCTTTTCGCTCTAGGACGCATAGGTTAGAAGATATGAGCAAAACAAGTTTTTCATTTAAAAATTTCAAATTTTTCAGGATTTGGATGGAATTCAATTTTTTGAGGGTGGTCATGAATTAAGCTCCTTTTCGCTCTAGGACGCATAGTTTAGGAGATATGAGCAAAACAAGTTTTTCATATGAAAATTGTAATTTTTTTGGGATTTGGATGGAATTTTCAATTTTTTGAGGGTGGTCATGAATTAAGCTCCTTTTCGCTCTAGGACGCATAGTTTAGGAGATATGAGCAAAACAAGTTTTTCATATAAAAATTTTAATTTTTTTGGGATTTGGATGGAATTTTCGATTTTTTGGGGGTGGTCATGAATTAAGCTTCTTTTCGCTCTAGGACGCATAGGTTAGAAGATATGAGCAAACAAGTTTTTCATTTAAAAATTTCAAATTTTTCAGGATTTGGATGGAATTCAATTTTTTGAGGGTGGTCATGAATTAAGCTCCTTTTCGCTCTAGGACGCATAGTTTAGGAGATATGAGCAAAACAAGTTTTTCATATAAAAATTTAAATTTTTTTGGGATTTGGATGAAATTTTCAATTTTTTGGGGGTGGTCATGAATTAAGCTTCTTTTCGCTGTAGGACGCATAGTTTAGGAGATATGAGCAAAACAAGTTTTTCATATAAAAATTTCAATTTTTTCAGGATTTGTAAGGAATTTTCGATTTTTTGGGGGTGGTCATGAATTAAGCTCCTTTTCGCTCTAGGACGCATAGTTTAGGAGATATGAGCAAAACAAGTTTTTCATATAAAAATTTAAATTTTTTCAGGATTTGGAAGGAATTTTCGTTTTTTTGGGGGTGGTCATGAATTAAGCTCCTTTTCGCTCTAGGACGCATAGTTTAGGAGATATGAGCAAAACAAGTTTTTCATATAAAAATTTTAATTTTTTTGGGATTTGGATGGAATTTTCAATTTTTTGAGGGTGGTCATGAATTAAGCTCCTTTTCGCTCTAGGACGCATAGTTTAGGAGATATGAGCAAAACAAGTTTTTCATATAAAAATTTTAATTTTTTTGGGATTTGGATGGAATTTTCGATTTTTTGGGGGTGGTCATGAATTAAGCTCCTTTTCGCTCTAGGACGCATAGTTTAGGAGATATGAGCAAAACAAGTTTTTCATATAAAAATTTTAATTTTTTTGGGATTTGGATGGAATTTTCGATTTTTTGAGGGTGGTCATGAATTAAGCTCCTTTTCGCTCTAGGACGCATAGTTTAGGAGATATGAGCAAAACAAGTTTTTCATATAAAAATTTCAATTTTTTTGGGATTTGGATGGAATTTTCGATTTTTTGAGGGTGGTCATGAATTAAGCTCCTTTTCGCTCTAGGACGCATAGTTTAGGAGATATGAGCAAAACAAGTTTTTCATATAAAAATTTTAATTTTTTTTGGGATTTGGATGGAATTTTCGATTTTTTGAGGGTGGTCATGAATTAAGCTCCTTTTCGCTCTAGGACGCATAGTTTAGGAGATATGAGCAAAACAAGTTTTTCATATAAAAATTTTAATTTTTTTGGGATTTGGATGGAATTTTCAATTTTTTGAGGGTGGTCATGAATTAAGCTCCTTTTCGCTCTAGGACGCATAGTTTAGGAGATATGAGCAAAACAAGTTTTTCATATAAAAATTTTAATTTTTTTGGGATTTGGATGGAATTTTCGATTTTTTGGGGGTGGTCATGAATTAAGCTCCTTTTCGCTCTAGGACGCATAGTTTAGGAGATATGATTTTTTCATTTAAAAATTTCAAATTGTTCAGGATTTGGATGGAATTCAATTTTTTGAGGGTGGTCATGAATTAAGCTCCTTTTCGCTCTAGGACGCATAGTTTAGGAGATATGAGCAAAACAAGTTTTTCATATAAAAATTTCAATTTTTTTGGGATTTGGATGGAATTTTCGATTTTTTGAGGGTGGTCATGAATTAAGCTCCTTTTCGCTCTAGGACGCATAGTTTAGGAGATATGAGCAAAACAAGTGTTTCATATAAAAATTTTAATTTTTTTTGGGATTTGGATGGAATTTTCGATTTTTTGAGGGTGGTCATGAATTAAGCTCCTTTTCGCTCTAGGACGCATAGTTTAGGAGATATGAGCAAAACAAGTTTTTCATATAAAAATTTTAATTTTTTTGGGATTTGGATGGAATTTTCAATTTTTTGAGGGTGGTCATGAATTAAGCTCCTTTTCGCTCTAGGACGCATAGTTTAGGAGATATGAGCAAAACAAGTTTTTCATATAAAAATTTTAATTTTTTTGGGATTTGGATGGAATTTTCGATTTTTTGGGGGTGGTCATGAATTAAGCTCCTTTTCGCTCTAGGACGCATAGTTTAGGAGATATGATTTTTTCATTTAAAAATTTCAAATTGTTCAGGATTTGGATGGAATTCAATTTTTTGAGGGTGGTCATGAATTAAGCTCCTTTTCGCTCTAGGACGCATAGTTTAGGAGATATGAGCAAAACAAGTTTTTCATATAAAAATTTCAATTTTTCCATGATTTGGATGAAATTTTCAATTTTTTGGGGGTGGTCATGAATTAAGCTCCTTTTCGCTCTATGACGCATAGTTTAGGAGATATGAGCAAAACAAGTTTTTCATATAAAAATTTCAATTTTTTCAGGATTTGTAAGGAATTTTCGATTTTTGTGGGGGTGGTCATGAATTAAGCTCCTTTTCGCTCTAGGACGCATAGTTTAGGAGATATGAGCAAAACAAGTTTTTCATATAAAAATTTAAATTTTTTCAGGATTTGGAAGGAATTTTCGTTTTTTTGGGGGTGGTCATGAATTAAGCTCCTTTTCGCTCTAGGACGCATAGTTTAGGAGATATGAGCAAAACAAGTTTTTCATATAAAAATTTAAATTTTTTCAGGATTTGGAAGGAATTTTCGTTTTTTTGGGGGTGGTCATGAATTAAGCTCCTTTTCGCTCTAGGACGCATAGTTTAGGAGATATGAGCAAAACAAGTTTTTCATATAAAAATTTTAATTTTTTTGGGATTTGGATGGAATTTTCGATTTTTTGAGGGTGGTCATGAATTAAGCTCCTTTTCGCTCTAGGACGCATAGTTTAGGAGATATGAGCAAAACAAGTTTTTCATATAAAAATTTTAATTTTTTTGGGATTTGGATGGAATTTTCGATTTTTTGGGGGTGGTCATGAATTAAGCTCCTTTTCGCTCTAGGACGCATAGTTTAGGAGATATGAGCAAAACAAGTTTTTCATATAAAAATTTAAATTTTTTTGGGATTTGGATGGAATTTTCGATTTTTTGAGGGTGGTCATGAATTAAGCTCCTTTTCGCTCTAGGACGCATAGTTTAGGAGATATGAGCAAAACAAGTTTTTCATATAAAAATTTTAATTTTTTTGGGATTTGGATGGAATTTTCAATTTTTTGAGGGTGGTCATGAATTAAGCTCCTTTTCGCTCTAGGACGCATAGTTTAGGAGATATGAGCAAAACAAGTTTTCCATATAAAAATTTTAATTTTTTTGGGATTTGGATGGAATTTTCGATTTTTTGGGGGTGGTCATGAATTAAGCTCCTTTTCGCTCTAGGACGCATAGTTTAGGAGATATGAGCAAAACAAGTTTTTCATATAAAAATTTTAATTTTTTTGGGATTTGGATGGAATTTTCCATTTTTTGAGGGTGGTCATGAATTAAGCTCCTTTTCGCTCTAGGACGCATAGTTTAGGAGATATGAGCAAAACAAGTTTTTCATATAAAAATTTCAATTTTTTTGGGATTTGGATGGAATTTTCGATTTTTTGAGGGTGGTCATGAATTAAGCTCCTTTTCGCTCTAGGACGCATAGTTTAGTTTTTCATATAAAAATTTTAATTTTTTTGGGATTTGGATGGAATTTTCGATTTTTTGGGGGTGGTCATGAATTAAGCTCCTTTTCGCTCTAGGACGCATAGTTTAGGAGATATGATTTTTTCATTTAAAAATTTCAAATTTTTCAGGATTTGGATGGAATTTCCAATTTTTTGAGGGTGGTCATGAATTAAGCTCCTTTTCGCTCTAGGACGCATAGTTTAGGAGATATGAGCAAAACAAGTTTTTCATATAAAAATTTTAATTTTTTTGGGATTTGGATGGAATTTTCGATTTTTTGGGGGTGGTCATGAATTAAGCTTCTTTTCGCTCTAGGACGCATAGGTTAGAAGATATGAGCAAAACAAGTTTTTCATTTAAAAATTTAAAATTTTTCAGGATTTGGATGGAATTCAATTTTTTGAGGGTGGTCATGAATTAAGCTCCTTTTCGCTCTAGGACGCATAGTTTAGGAGATATGAGCAAAACAAGTTTTTCATATAAAAATTTCAATTTTTCCATGATTTGGATGAAATTTTCAATTTTTTGGGGGTGGTCATGAATTAAGCTCCTTTTCGCTCTAGGACGCATAGTTTAGGAGATATGAGCAAAACAAGTTTTTCATATAAAAATTTCAATTTTTTCAGGATTTGTAAGGAATTTTCGATTTTTTGGGGGTGGTCATGAATTAAGCTCCTTTTCGCTCTAGGACGCATAGTTTAGGAGATATGAGCAAAACAAGTTTTTCATATAAAAATTTAAATTTTTTCAGGATTTGGAAGGAATTTTCGTTTTTTTGGGGGTGGTCATGAATTAAGCTCCTTTTCGCTCTAGGACGCATAGTTTAGGAGATATGAGCAAAACAAGTTTTTCATATAAAAATTTTAATTTTTTTGGGATTTGGATGGAATTTTCGATTTTTTGAGGGTGGTCATGAATTAAGCTCCTTTTCGCTCTAGGACGCATAGTTTAGGAGATATGAGCAAAACAAGTTTTTCATATAAAAATTTTAATTTTTTTGGGATTTGGATGGAATTTTCGATTTTTTGAGGGTGGTCATGAATTAAGCTCCTTTTCGCTCTAGGACGCATAGTTTAGGAGATATGAGCAAAACAAGTTTTTCATATAAAAATTTTATTTTTTTTGGGATTTGGATGGAATTTTCGATTTTTTGGGGGTGGTCATGAATTAAGCTCCTTTTCGCTCTAGGACGCATAGTTTAGGAGATATGAGCAAAACAAGTTTTTCATATAAAAATTTTAGTTTTTTTGGGATTTGGATGGAATTTTCGATTTTTTGGGGGTGGTCATGAATTAAGCTTCTTTTCGCTCTAGGATGCATAGTTTAGGAGATATGATCAAAACAAGTTTTTCATATAAAAATTTCAATTTTTTCAGGATTTGGAAGGAATTTTCGATTTTTTGGGGGTGGTCATGAATTAAGCTCCTTTTCGCTCTAGGACGCATAGTTTAGGAGATATGAGCAAAACAAGTTTTTCATATAAAAATTTAAATTTTTTCATGATTTGGAAGGAATTTTCGTTTTTTTGGGGGTGGTCATGAATTAAGCTCCTTTTCGCTCTAGGACGCATAGTTTAGGAGATATGAGCAAAACAAGTTTTTCATATAAAAATTTTAATTTTTTTGGGATTTGGATGGAATTTTCGATTTTTTGAGGGTGGTCATGAATTAAGCTCCTTTTCGCTCTAGGACGCATAGTTTAGGAGATATGAACAAAACAAGTTTTTCATATAAAAATTTTAATTTTTTTGGGATTTGGATGGAATTTTCAATTTTTTGAGGGTGGTCATGAATTAAGCTCCTTTTCGCTCTAGGACGCATAGTTTAGGAGATATGATCAAAACAAGTTTTTCATATAAAAATTTCAATTTTTCCATGATTTGGATGGAATTTTCAATTTTTTGAGGGTGGTCATGAATTAAGCTCCTTTTCGCTCTAGGACGCATAGTTTAGGAGATATGAGTTTTTCATTTAAAAATTTCAAATTTTTCAGGATTTGGATGGAATTTCCAATTTTTTGAGGGTGGTCATGAATTAAGCTCCTTTTCGCTCTAGGACGCATAGTTTATGAGATATGAGCAAAACAAGTTTTTCATATAAAAATTTACAATTTTTCAGGATTTGGATGGAATTTTCGATTTTTTGAGGGTGGTCATGAATTAAGCTCCTTTTCGGTCTAGGACGCATAGTTTAGGAGATATGAGCAAAACAAGTTTTTCATATAAAAATTTCAATTTTTTTGGGATTTGGATGGAATTTTCGATTTTTTGAGGGTGGTCATGAATTAAGCTCCTTTTCGCTCTAGGACGCATAGTTTAGGAGATATGAGCAAAACAAGTTTTTCATATAAAAATTTCAATTTTTTTGGGAGTTGGATGGAATTTTCGATTTTTTGAGGGTGGTCATGAATTAAGCTCCTTTTCGCTCTAGGACGCATAGTTTAGGAGATATGAGCAAAACAAGTTTTTCATATAAAAATTTCAATTTTTTTGGGATTTGGATGGAATTTTCGATTTTTTGAGGGTGGTCATGAATTAAGCTCCTTTTCGCTCTAGGACGCATAGTTTAGTTTTTCATATAAAAATTTTAATTTTTTTGGGATTTGGATGGAATTTTCGATTTTTTGGGGGTGGTCATGAATTAAGCTCCTTTTCGCTCTAGGACGCATAGTTTAGGAGATATGATTTTTTCATTTAAAAATTTCAAATTTTTCAGGATTTGGATGGAATTTCCAATTTTTTGAGGGTGGTCATGAATTAAGCTCCTTTTCGCTCTAGGACGCATAGTTTAGGAGATATGAGCAAAACAAGTTTTTCATATAAAAATTTTAATTTTTTTGGGATTTGGATGGAATTTTCGATTTTTTGGGGGTGGTCATGAATTAAGCTTCTTTTCGCTCTAGGACGCATAGGTTAGAAGATATGAGCAAAACAAGTTTTTCATTTAAAAATTTAAAATTTTTCAGGATTTGGATGGAATTCAATTTTTTGAGGGTGGTCATGAATTAAGCTCCTTTTCGCTCTAGGACGCATAGTTTAGGAGATATGAGCAAAACAAGTTTTTCATATAAAAATTTCAATTTTTCCATGATTTGGATGAAATTTTCAATTTTTTGGGGGTGGTCATGAATTAAGCTCCTTTTCGCTCTAGGACGCATAGTTTAGGAGATATGAGCAAAACAAGTTTTTCATATAAAAATTTCAATTTTTTCAGGATTTGTAAGGAATTTTCGATTTTTTGGGGGTGGTCATGAATTAAGCTCCTTTTCGCTCTAGGACGCATAGTTTAGGAGATATGAGCAAAACAAGTTTTTCATATAAAAATTTAAATTTTTTCAGGATTTGGAAGGAATTTTCGTTTTTTTGGGGGTGGTCATGAATTAAGCTCCTTTTCGCTCTAGGACGCATAGTTTAGGAGATATGAGCAAAACAAGTTTTTCATATAAAAATTTTAATTTTTTTGGGATTTGGATGGAATTTTCGATTTTTTGAGGGTGGTCATGAATTAAGCTCCTTTTCGCTCTAGGACGCATAGTTTAGGAGATATGAGCAAAACAAGTTTTTCATATAAAAATTTTAATTTTTTTGGGATTTGGATGGAATTTTCGATTTTTTGAGGGTGGTCATGAATTAAGCTCCTTTTCGCTCTAGGACGCATAGTTTAGGAGATATGAGCAAAACAAGTTTTTCATATAAAAATTTTATTTTTTTTGGGATTTGGATGGAATTTTCGATTTTTTGGGGGTGGTCATGAATTAAGCTCCTTTTCGCTCTAGGACGCATAGTTTAGGAGATATGAGCAAAACAAGTTTTTCATATAAAAATTTTAGTTTTTTTGGGATTTGGATGGAATTTTCGATTTTTTGGGGGTGGTCATGAATTAAGCTTCTTTTCGCTCTAGGATGCATAGTTTAGGAGATATGATCAAAACAAGTTTTTCATATAAAAATTTCAATTTTTTCAGGATTTGGAAGGAATTTTCGATTTTTTGGGGGTGGTCATGAATTAAGCTCCTTTTCGCTCTAGGACGCATAGTTTAGGAGATATGAGCAAAACAAGTTTTTCATATAAAAATTTAAATTTTTTCATGATTTGGAAGGAATTTTCGTTTTTTTGGGGGTGGTCATGAATTAAGCTCCTTTTCGCTCTAGGACGCATAGTTTAGGAGATATGAGCAAAACAAGTTTTTCATATAAAAATTTTAATTTTTTTGGGATTTGGATGGAATTTTCGATTTTTTGAGGGTGGTCATGAATTAAGCTCCTTTTCGCTCTAGGACGCATAGTTTAGGAGATATGAACAAAACAAGTTTTTCATATAAAAATTTTAATTTTTTTGGGATTTGGATGGAATTTTCAATTTTTTGAGGGTGGTCATGAATTAAGCTCCTTTTCGCTCTAGGACGCATAGTTTAGGAGATATGATCAAAACAAGTTTTTCATATAAAAATTTCAATTTTTCCATGATTTGGATGGAATTTTCAATTTTTTGAGGGTGGTCATGAATTAAGCTCCTTTTCGCTCTAGGACGCATAGTTTAGGAGATATGAGTTTTTCATTTAAAAATTTCAAATTTTTCAGGATTTGGATGGAATTTCCAATTTTTTGAGGGTGGTCATGAATTAAGCTCCTTTTCGCTCTAGGACGCATAGTTTATGAGATATGAGCAAAACAAGTTTTTCATATAAAAATTTACAATTTTTCAGGATTTGGATGGAATTTTCGATTTTTTGAGGGTGGTCATGAATTAAGCTCCTTTTCGGTCTAGGACGCATAGTTTAGGAGATATGAGCAAAACAAGTTTTTCATATAAAAATTTCAATTTTTTTGGGATTTGGATGGAATTTTCGATTTTTTGAGGGTGGTCATGAATTAAGCTCCTTTTCGCTCTAGGACGCATAGTTTAGGAGATATGAGCAAAACAAGTTTTTCATATAAAAATTTCAATTTTTTTGGGAGTTGGATGGAATTTTCGATTTTTTGAGGGTGGTCATGAATTAAGCTCCTTTTCGGTCTAGGACGCATAGTTTAGGAGATATGAGCAAAACAAGTTTTTCATATAAAAATTTCAATTTTTTTGGGATTTGGATGGAATTTTCGATTTTTTGGGGGTGGTCATGAATTAAGCTCCTTTTCGCTCTAGGACGCATAGTTTAGGAGATATGAGCAAAACAAGTTTTTCATATAAAAATTTCAATTTTTTTGGGATTTGGATGGAATTTTCGATTTTTTGAGGGTGGTCATGAATTAAGCTCCTTTTCGCTCTAGGACGCATAGTTTAGGAGATATGAGCAAAACAAGTTTTTCATATAAAAATTTTAATTTTTTTGGGATTTGGATGGAATTTTCGATTTTTTGGGGGTGGTCATGAATTAAGCTCCTTTTCGCTCTAGGACGCATAGTTTAGGAGATATGAGCAAAACAAGTTTTTCATATAAAAATTTCAATTTTTTTGGGATTTGGATGGAATTTTCGATTTTTTGAGGATGGTCATGAATTAAGCTCCTTTTCGCTCTAGGACGCATAGTTTAGGAGATATGAGCAAAACAAGTTTTTCATATAAAAATTTTAATTTTTTTGGGATTTGGATGGAATTTTCGATTTTTTGGGGGTGGTCATGAATTAAGCTCCTTTTCGCTCTAGGACGCATAGTTTAGGAGATATGAGCAAAACAAGTTTTTCATATAAAAATTTTAGTTTTTTTGGGATTTGGATGGAATTTTCGATTTTTTGGGGGTGGTCATGAATTAAGCTTCTTTTCGCTCTAGGAAGCATAGTTTAGGAGATATGATCAAAACAAGTTTTTCATATAAAAATTTCAATTTTTTCAGGATTTGGAAGGAATTTTCGATTTTTTGGGGGTGGTCATGAATTAAGCTCCTTTTCGCTCTAGGACGCATAGTTTAGGAGATATGAGCAAAACAAGTTTTTCATATAAAAATTTAAATTTTTTCAGGATTTGTAAGGAATTTTCGATTTTTTGGGGGTGGTCATGAATTAAGCTCCTTTTCGCTCTAGGACGCATAGTTTAGGAGATATGAGCAAAACAAGTTTTTCATATAAAAATTTTAATTTTTTTGGGATTTGAATGGAATTTTCGATTTTTTGAGGGTGGTCATGAATTAAGCTCCTTTCCGCTCTAGGACGCATAGTTTAGGAGATATGAGCAAAACAAGTTTTTCATATAAAAATTTAAATTTTTTCAGGATTTGGAAGGAATTTTCGTTTTTTTGGGGGTGGTCATGAATTAAGCTCCTTTTCGCTCTAGGACGCATAGTTTAGGAGATATGAGCAAAACAAGTTTTTCATATAAAAATTTCAATTTTTTCAGGATTTGTAAGGAATTTTCGATTTTTTGAGGGTGGTCATGAATTAAGCTCCTTTTCGCTCTAGGACGCATAGTTTAGGAGATATGAGCAAAACAAGTTTTTCATATAAAAATTTTAATTTTTTTGGGATTTGGATGG